>NW_010201633.1:9858-19257 GCF_000695765.1 Mesitornis unicolor
AAAATTCCAAAATTGATCACGTTGTGCACATTAAATATTTCCTATCTGGAGTCTGATGACAAAGTGCGTATCAAGACACATTATGTAAAATGGGCAAGTTAAATCCAATTGGGGCTGAGTTAACATCAGCATCGGAAACTTAACTTTCGCATTTCCTAGCTTTCTGGAATTTCACCCACTGTGGGGCTGGGGTTGGGGGGCTGCATCCTGCAGGGCTGGGGGGTGACTGCATCTCAGACACCGCTGTCCCCGGCCGGAGCAAAGCCTTCCCCGGAGAACATCGACTCAGCCCTGGCGTGAGTGCGGGCCTGGAAATCCCTCTCAGCTCTTTAGTAGAAAAGGCAGAAATTCCTCCAGTATTCATCGCCGACATTTCTGTAACCAACCGCAGAGCTGAGCACTGATCTCAAACAAATCCTTATTCAAGACCAGAGATTTAATCCCTACTTTTGAAAACAGAGTTGTTATTTTTCTTGCTGTATTGCAGAGGGACAGAGAGGGGCAGGGTGGCTCCTTCAGACCAGCCCTGGGTTTGGTGCGGGGATGCTCCAGCACAAAGCATGGCCGGGATGCGGGGGCTGTGTTGCCATACACCCCCCCAGCTCCGCAGCGCCTGGATCACTCCCAGCGCTGGAGCTCACCATGGGGATTTTGGAGGAAACTTCTGAGCTGTGGCTGGTCCGAGCCCTCCGAGCTGGCAGGGGAGGACGGAGCGGGCAGGGGAGGATGCAAGCAAGGGGGCTCCTGCTGGTGCCCAAGGTTGGCTCCTGAGCATCCCCACAGCCACACTGGAGGTCAGGGGGGCTCATGGTCCCACTCGCAGCCCCATGATGCTGGCACTGGGATGCTTGGGTCCCCTCCACAGCCCTGCTCGAAGCCCCATGATGCTGGCACTGGAATGGTTGGATCCCCTCCACAGCCCTGCTCGCAGCCCCACAATGCTGGCACTGGGATGCTTGGGTCCCCCTACATCCCCTGTGCAGCCCCAACACCGTCCCCGCTGCACAGCCGGGCTCCAGTGCAGCTGATGCAGGGGCTGGGGGCTCCCCCCGCACCCCGCACCAGGGCAGCGTAGCAGCTGATATTAATTAGGCCTTAAGTTGTACCACAGCACAGACAGGAGTGCAGTTTGTTTGTTTTTAAACAGGGCACATGTCGCAGTAAATGCCAGCAGCCCCGGCGCTTGGAATAACAAATGTGCAAATAGCAATTAACAGTTGCGTCTTCTGCTCACATGCAAAGGACATAATTAGCTACTTCCATCTGTTAATTATACCTGCCGCCGAGCAGATACTCATATCCCAGCCAGAGCTCGGAGGAGGAAGGTGGGACTGTGCAAGCCAAGCTCCCGCATCCAACCACCGGCTCCAGCTCCTGGCCCTGCTCCCTCGGCTGCCACGTGAGGGGCCCATGGGGGGCATGATGTGGGAATGGGGCACCCCTCATCCCCACAGGGTCCTTCCCCATCGGCCCCCTGCATTTCACCAGTCTGGGGAGCCCCCGATGCTGCGGGTCCTCCTGTCCCACCACCATCCTGTTGCCAAAATTTTTGCAGAGGTTTCCGCAAACCCATCGCACCTGCGGCTGCCTGTGCCCAATAATGGAGAGAGACCCCCACCCCGATGTGGGAATGGGGCACCCCTCATCCCCACAGGGTCCTTCCCCATCGGCCCCCTGCATTTCACCAGTCTGGGGAGCCCCCGATGCTGCGGGTCCTCCTGTCCCACCACCATCCTGTTGCCAAAATTTTTGCAGAGGTTTCCGCAAACCCATCGCACCTGCGGCTGCCTGTGCCCAATAATGGAGAGAGACCCCCACCCCGAGTTGCTTCACCATTCAGCGACTCCAAATCGCAGTGCTGGGGGCGAGGACCAGCCCTGGCTTGCAGCCGCGCTCCCGTGCGCTGGTTTCAAACAGACTTTGGGGATGCGCTCTCCTGGATCTGAGCAAGCGACAGAATCTTAACGATCAGAGCTCCGCGCTGCTGATAAAATATGGATAAAGGAGCCATCACTTCAGAACAGCAGGAAGGAAAATAATTGCCGAGGTTGGCTCTCATTTGAATATTGTTTAAAGCCCTTGCAGCACGGGGGTGGCTGCTGCAGTTTCATTCTGCTCGCGTGAATAATTTTGCTAGACAAGACTCCCACCTGGCGCAGCAGAGCAGAGGTAACGAGGGGCGCCTGCTAATTGCCCCATTGGACCCCAGCGACTCCCTGCTCTGGCCGGGTCCCCCCATCCTGTGCAAGAGACCCCAGGTGCCAGGGCTGTGCCAGGGGAACCCTCCTGTGTGGGGCCGGGGGAAGAGCAGCAGTGGTAAAACAGCATCAACAGCAAAGGAAAGGGCCATGGGGAGAGGAGCTGGGCATTGGCACGGTTGGGTTTGCTTTGGTTGGGTTGGGTTGGGTTGGGTTGGGTTGGGTTTGGTTTGGTTTGGTTTGGTTTGGTTGGGTTGGGTTGGGTTGGGTTGGGTTTGGTTTGGTTTGGTTTGGTTTGGTTGGGATGGATTGGGATGGGTTGGGTTGGGTTCAGTTTGCTTTGGTTTGATTTGGTTTGGTTTGATTCATCTTGGTTCAGTTTGCCCTGATTTGGTTGGGTTTGGTTTGGTTCGGCTTGGTTCAGTTTGGTTTGGTTTGGTTCAGTTGGGTTTGGTTCGGTTCAGTTTGGTTGGGTTTGGTTTGAACAGGCCTTTTTTGGTGAGTTTTTGTCTTTTTCCCCTGAGCTGGCGCAGCGCTGCCAAGGACGGTAAAGTGACACTGACTAATTGAATTCTGAACTAGCAGGAGCAATGCAAATATCTGACAAATTGATTTAATTGCATTCACGTACAATAAAGCTGAGATCTAAAAGGTCAGCTAGAAAATGGAAAGGGTCCCTGGAGTGCTAACAGGAGGAAGCTGACTTTAATACACATTCATCACATTTTATCATCTAATTAGTTCACACAATGCCAGACTGATAGACAGAGGCCTAAACAAAAGTATCGATTGATTATTAGCCGCATATCTATCATATTGCCTGCAGCCGGCTGTCAGTGAGCGCTGGCAACTCCTGTCCAGTGCCTCGGCGCGGGGGGGACGACTTGATAAATAGTTTTTCTATAGCAGCATTCAGACTCTGGGAAGTGTTTTACACCAGCGCGGAATGATAACGATCCTGCAAGGGCTCTCCAGCAAAGACGCCACCAGAGCCCGGCCGCTTTTCTTATTCATGGAGACACGGACATGGGTGGCCCGGCTCTGTCCCAGCACTGAGCCCTTGCCCTGGCATCACCAGCACCCGCTTTGTGCTGGGGGGACAGGGTGAGCCCCTCCATCCACCTGGGACACTCACCAGGATCCCTTCCCAGCCCCTCCTTGGGCCCTTTCCTCAGGACCATCCCCAAAGACCCTCCCCGTCATTAATGAAGGTTCATTAATGACCCTGGCCCCATGCAGCTTCGCCCCGTTCACCCCCTTGCAGCTCACACTGGCATCAGCCCTGAGCAGGCACCACCGAGAGGGACCCCTATGGAGGGGCGAGGGGACACCCCAAAAGCCATGCACTGAGCTCAGGCAACCAGCACTGACCCCAGTGCCGTGTGGTTGCATATTTACATCTGCATTTATTACCTATGGGATGGACCTCACTAAAGGGGCTTGTTTTTCCTTCTCCCCAGGCTTCATTCACTCGTGCTCTGGACTATCTGATCATTCGGGCTTTAAGCACCCAGAGTCAGAAAAGGGAGATTTGACTGTGGCCTAATTCAGAGGAATTAGCGTCTGCTGAGACGGACACGTTCAACAGCTGCCAGAGCCGCATCAGCATTAAAAAGAAAATGTCTTCGCCTTTTTTCTCTTGTTAAAAAGCAAGTAGAGTTAATAACTGCCATGGAAGCACCTAATTGGTGCACAGAGTGTCCTGGGTGTTAATTAGAGCACAACTCAGCCTCGGGAGCGGTGCAGCTCCCAGCCAAAACGTTCAGCCTTGGCCACCCCCAGCCCACAGCGACCCACGGCTCTGTCCCAAACCAGCCCTAACGCAGGGGAAACCCCTCCAGAGACCCCCGCTGACACCCTGCAACGCCTCAGCCCTGCACAGCCCCCATGGGACCCCATGGATCCCCCTTCTCTGGGGGTACCGCACTTGGGGAAATGGACCCTTGCCTGGTGGTGGGAGGTGGTGGGATGTGGTGGGGTGCAGTGGGATGCTGTGAGATGCAGTGGGATACGGTGGGATGCAGTGGGATGCAGTGGGATGTGGTGGGATGCAGTGGGATGTGGTGGGATGCAGTGGGATGCAGTGGGATGCGGTGGGATGCAGTGGGATGCAGTGGGATGCGGTGGGATGCAGTGGGATGCAGTGGGATGCACACAGCTGGGTCTTGGTCCCAGTGAGGTCTCTGACCCAGGGAAGGCTCCCCAGACCCCGAAGCTTGGCCTGGCTCTCGTCCTCTCTCTGAACAGACCACCACAGATAATTTACTTTGAACAAAGCTAGAAATGAAAGGATAATCAGGTTATCCCACATGACAGCTGCAACATCTGTATTTTCTGGTACACTGGGCACATTTGATGTACAGAATATTGTAATGAGGCTGAAAAACTTGTCAATGATATTTGTTTTGTCCCTTTCTCAAAGGAGTGATGGTTGGCTCTCCAAAGAAATATTAATTGGTGCAAAATGTGGGAAACAGCATTTTTCTGCAATGGTATTTGTTGTTTGCTCCTGACTTTCTGCAGAGAGACCCCTCCCCACAGCAGCGAGCACACACATCCCCATCCTGTCGCCATCCCATCCAATCCCATCCCATCCCATCCCCATCCCCATCTCCCCTCCCTTGCCCATCCCATCCCATCCCATCCCATCCCATCCCATCCCCATCCTGTCCCAGGTGTGGGGAGCACCTGGAGCTACTTTGGGAACCCTCACATCCCAACCAGTTGAGTTTCCATCCAAAGCCCCCGACCTGCCCCCAGCCCCAAGGCAGGAGCTCAGCACCCCCTGACACTGCCTCCCTCTGCACGAGGGGCTCCTCTGCTTATCCCAGGAGTCTCCCAGGACCCCCTGCCATCAGCATGGCCACATGGACCCACCCATCCTCTGGCAGGGTCCCCCCATTGGGGTCTGCCTAGGGGTTGTCCTCTGCATCCGCATCTCAGCAGGCTCCAGAGCAACTCGGAGAGGGCAAAGCCTGCAGAACAATTGCAGATTTTCTGTTTACACTTTTTTCTGCTTTCAGCTCTTTAGCTCTGCTTGTTCTGCAGGGGGATTATACGCTGCTCACCGCCAGGCTGGTGCTTCAGTATTTTAGTTTCTCTTTTATAAACCCATTTTCCACCCTCTCTCAAGGAAAGCAGCAGCCCCCAGGGATGGCTGCGGGCAGTCCAGGCCGATGGCCGGGGCAGCAGGAGACACAAGGGACTGTTCCTTGCGACCTGGCTGCGAGTGTGGGGACTGTTCCTTGCACCCTGATGAAACCCAGGGCAGGGCTCCCTGACATGCCCCGTTACAGCTTTTCTCCTCCCCAGAACTGCTGCTGCTCACATCGAGATTTTTACCGCAGGAGACTGAGCCTCCTGCGAAGGCTGAAACCACCACGAGAGCAAAACTGCGCCTGGAGGAGCGCAGGAAGCAGAAGCTGTCGAGTGTGGGGACTGTTCCTTGCACCCTGATGAAACCCAGGGCAGGGCTCCCTGACATGCCCCGTTACAGCTTTTCTCCTCCCCAGAACTGCTGCTGCTCACATCGAGATTTTTACCGCAGGAGACTGAGCCTCCTGCGAAGGCTGAAACCACCACGAGAGCAAAACTGCGCCTGGAGGAGCGCAGGAAGCAGAAGCTGTTGTGGTTCTGTCCTGGGGGTCCCAGCGAGAACCACTGCAGCCACCCCGGGGCGATGCCACTGACGCAGGTCCCTGCTGTGCCACGGGGCCACCACGGGTGCGACAGGACCAAGAGGTGCTGGCTGGGGTTACGCTCCATAATTCAGTGGTTTTCATTTAAATTGAGCTTTGTGCTGCCTTGATGAGGGAGCGCATTAAAGCCAGCGTGGCCGGCGTCTCTTAAATAAATTCCAAGCTGAATTCCAGGCATATCCTGCATTAATGTGGAAGGTGGAGATAGAGGCCGAGGTGAGCTGGAGCAGAAACTATACTGTAAATTGAGGCTTGGCATTGAATATAAATGGCAAAGGTTGCTGACTGCCAATAACAGTAAATCAGGCTGGAGCAGCAGGCAATAAGGCTGGGGATGGATTGCCTTTCGGCCAGAGCTGGGGAGGACGCCTCGGGGCCGGCCGGTGAATGGGACCATCGTCCACCTCAACCAGTGGCTCCCAGTGGGCGAAGAGGCTGTGACGGCAGCACCACAGGCAGGGGACACCCCCTTTGGGGTTTATGTTGTGCACTGGTTAATTTTCTGAGGAAATAATGGAGATAATGAATATTTCCTTCATTCCTGAGCCATAACCACACTGTCATGGGGATTCCTGCAGAGCTGCAGGGAGTTTTCTCCAGGGGCAGCAGCCGGATGGAGCAGGGGCTTTGCAGAGCTCTGCCCCCGGCATTGCCCTCCCAGACCCCGGGGCAGCCGAAATGCACCCCCACGCCCCCGCCTGCACCCCCATCCCAATCGGGTGCACTGGGATCCATCCAGGGCAGATTTCCCTGACATCAGCCCAATTCCCTGACCTGGGGGTTGCTGCAGATTCGTGCTGGGGTGTGAGACAAACCAGGACGGATCAGGCCTGGGAGCAGCAGAAGGCAAATCCCAGCTGTCTTCCTGACGCATCCCTAATAATTAAAACCTTTTAACGTGATGATTTTGCAAACGGATTTATCCCAAATGGGTCTGACAACCCGTCTGTTTGTGGACATTAATCCTCCTGACCCCAGCCTGGAGAAGCCCACAATGTGGGGGTTTTATGCTGGTGAATTTGGCCCCTTGGCTCGCTGGAGAGCAGCAGCAAACGGCCCCGGCCACCTCGGATCCATGGGGCAGCCTCTCCTGGGTTTTGGGTGGGTGTTTGCTCTTCCAGGAAGCAATGAGCCATCACCAAAACTCCATGGCAGTGCTATTGCCTCTGCTTCTCGAGGTTCCCTTCCCAGCCGCGCCACCTCTCTGCCAGGCAATGCGGTTTCTACAGTGTAAACAGCGACAACTTCAGAATTACTCAGGAAAGACAGAGACCTCAAGAGATGTTTAAGTGACTGGCTATCTCATTAATCACACAAATGCAAGACTAGCAAAGGCTCTACTTGCTGAGCTGGAAAATGCTTAAATTCATTTACTGAGACAGCAGGGAACAACGGATCCCTGCCAAAGACTGGGAGCCGGGATGCGGCCGTGCTGATGTGCGGCTTCGTTGCGGATGCTTCCAGAGGCTTTGCTTGCCCGGGCGCATGGTTCCTGCACTGGGGTTTACTCCCATGTGTCGTTTTCCTGCACCAGTATTTGCTCCCATGCGCTGTTTTCCCGCAGCAGGATTTGCTCCCGTGCATTGTTTTCCTGCACTGGTTTCTCCTGCCTTGCCTGGGCTGGGCCCTGCACCCCAGGGGATCCACAAGTGAGTCCTGGGCATCCATCCCAGGAGCTGGCCCCGGTGTCAGAGCCGACCAATCTGGGGTTTTCGCGCCATCTGCCTCCATCAGCGGGAGCGCAGCACCGAGGAGCCGGGATGCGTCTCCAGCCGTGAGAGCCGCGGTGAGGCTGTGCCATCCATCCTCCCGGGTTGCCATGCCAACGGAGAGGAGACAAGAGCCGATTTAATTTGCAGAATCACCCTCTTGACACAAAATCCAAGCAGCTTGTGAGGAGCAGGGTGAAAGATGTCAAGGGAGCAGGGAGAGATCCTCCGTGCCCCTGCCGCTGTCATGTTTCACTCACAGGAAGGTGTCCCCCACCTCTCTGCAGGGCTGGGAGCTCTGGAGCCAGGTCCTCAGGAGTCACCAGGATCAGTGTTGGAAAGCGGCTGGGATCCACTGGATCCCTCAGGGTGCTGCTCCGACGGGGCATGGGTGAATGACAAGCAGGAGGTGTGGAAGTGCTGTTGTCACAGATGCTCCTGCCCCATAATAAATGATGAGGGTGGATACCGCAGAGCCGTTTCTGCTCTTCACCCTCCTGTTTTCATGGTTGAAGCCAGTCGGGGCAGCACACGATGAGGACGCAGCACGTCCCTCTCTGCGCAGCTGGGCACTGTGGGGCCATTCCTGGGGACGCATCCAGGGACGAAGGCAGGAATGGCCACCCCTAATGTGCCCTTCAGTGTGCATGGCACAGATGTCACCTCTGGCCGTCCCTGGAGACTCCAGCGCATCGAGTTTGTGACACAAATTGGCACTGGGGACACCGCAAGCTCCGTGTGTGCCCTGGGGTTGATCCACATGAAAGACCCCTTGCTCTCGGATGGGTTTTTGGAGTTTTGGCGGCTGTCTGGAGCACCCAGGATCGCAGGATCCAGCCGAGTTATCTCAGCATTGGGCTGCCATCAGCGCCGATCGATATCCCAAATTATCTCTTCATACCAAAGGTACTTTGCTAATTTTCATGGATCCCCTGTGTTTCGTGCCCTTGGTGTCCTGTCATGCACTGGTAGTTTTAGTCCACAAGCTAGAGTGCAATATGCTTATGAGTAATAGCATCTTATTGGAGTGTAAAGATCTTCCTATTTCACTGATTTATCCTGCACTTAAACTAATTCAAAATTCACTTACTTCAAAAGTACTGGAAGGAAAATGCTCTCTGTAAATAGCCTAGCTGTTTCTAAACTGATATCGCTGAAAGGGAAGATGGAATAACTTGCGCTATCTATTTTCTCTCGGAGGTAGCACCGCTGTATTATTTTGACTGTTTTCCATAACGAGGGCATGGTTGATTCTCCTCCGCACAAGAGGCTCGTGGGCTGGCAAGGACAATTTGACCTTTACATCCGAGTCTTTAGAAAGGCTGCTCAGGTGGATCCGAGGTTTGTTTAAGCAGCTAGTTGGGCAGCGCTGGGTTTTCAGTTCAGTGCACAGAGGATTCCTGAATCACAAAATGCCAGATACCCAGGCCTGATCCCTCGCTGCAGCTCTGTGAGGTCTTTTTTTTTTTTTTGCTCTTCCTCTCCTCAAACATTTCAGATGCTCTTTCCAGTTTGTGAGCTGCCACTTCTCACCTCACGGCAGGAAAACCGAACCCGATCAGGAGCGACTGTGGCAGCGGCACAGCTGGGATCGGGGAGAGATGCAGGGGTGCAGGCAATGCAGGGGTGCAGGCGAGCACTGGGCACCAGCATGGCTCCACCATCACATCACTGGGACCAGTGGAACGGGGTGGGGAATTCCTACAGAGAAAGGGAGAGATGATCCCTGTGCAGGCACTGTCAGCTCCATCCTCCTGCCCTTCCCCGCAGGCAACAGGGACAGCAGAGACAGCA
>NW_010201633.1:19285-26132 GCF_000695765.1 Mesitornis unicolor
CGCCCACTGCCACCAGCCCCAGAGCGCCCCAAATCCACCTTGCAGGAGTCCTGGGAAAGCAAGGACAGTGCTGGGCCATGCTGGCCATCCCTCAGCATCTGTGAGGGGAGGCTGGGGGCATGGATGGGTGATGGGGGTTTCTGGGGACACAAATGGGTGATGGGGGCACAGGTTGGTGATGAGGCTGTGGGGGGCACGGACGGGTGACGGGGGCTGCTGGGGGTGGGCAGCGCGTGCTCCTGTCGCTGTGGTCCCGGGGGCACCCAGGGGTCCATGAGGCCAAGCCCCAGTGTCCCAGGCTGTGGGTACCGAGGTGGCAGAGCAGAGCGTGGTGGGAGCTGCGGGTGCAGCGGTTCCTGTGAGGAGGGGATTTGGGGAGCGTGGGCTGTTTCCCTGTGGACTCTGCTTTAGCTGCAGGTAACGCGGTGACGCACGGTGACACGAGCTGGGGCACTCGGTCACCCAACACACTGCAAGGCCTGACTGCTCCCAGAGCAAGCCCATTGCTTTACATTAGTCAGTCCCACCCAGACATTGCACCCACAGCTGGGTTAAATCACAGCTGAGTGCATTGACTGGGTCCTGGCACAGCTGAGGACGAGCTCAGGTTGCAGAATTTATCAGTGAGGATTGCGTGCAAATTGGTGAATGGATAAAAACACCCACTTTGTGGCTGGGCCTTTCCTTAGTCCCTTGGTGCTCTGTATCTCAGAGCAGGGCTGCTCCTGTGGGATGGGAATTGTCACAGAATGCTGCAGAGACAGGAGCCCTGTGTGCTCGTGGGCATTGAGGGCCTCAGCTGAACAAAACCACCCCAAATCTCTGGCTCTCTTTGTTTCTGCTGCCTATGACAAAGGCTCCAATGCTCTGAGACCCCCAGGGAGCTGCAGTGCCCACCTCTGCCCTGCACCTCCAGCGATGTCCTGGTGTGAGGATGGCACCCACCACCAATTCGGGTAAGCACTGGCAATGCCACCTGGGCCCTCTGTGGAGGTGGTGGCATCCTTGGATCACAGATGGGGAAGAGGATAAAGGGCAACAGGAATGGTTCTATGTGTGTCACAGCTGGGGAAGGGGCAATGGGAACGGTTCTGTGTCACAGCTGAGGAAGGGGCAATGGGAACGGTTCTGTGTCACAGCTGGGAAGGGGCAATGGGAACGGTTCTGTGCTGTGGCAGCTCCCGGGAGGTCTCGGCCATGTCTGCAGTGCCCCTGGCCATGCCAGGCTCTGGTCCCACACTGGCAGCTCGCTGGGTTGCGGCGTGATGGAACAGCATCAGGTTTGTAAAATTTAATATTGCACCAATATTTCTAATGTGAGAAAAGAGAAACTTCTCATTTTTGGTAGAGAAGAAATGACTTCAGACTTCGCGATATGCCATCCCAGGCTACATTAACTGCTGTCTTGCTCGGAGCCTGCTGCCAAGTTGGTCGTATAAGGCGTGGAGCGCAGTTCATTGCCCCAGTTGAAATTCAGGTATGATTTGCATCGCAGTGGTTAGGGATACATCAGCAGAGGTTTCTTTTTGTGGTCTATAGAAGGTACCAGAGCCAAGGAAAGCAGCCATGGTATCAAAATCTAGTAAATGAATAGTCACAATCGCTTGTTAATCCTATTTCAATCTCAAGTAAAATCATTCAAAATCCTAAAAGAGTCCCTGAGCAGTCGAGAGCAGAGCCCCGCAGAGGAGGTGGCATGGGTGTTTCTGAAGAATAAATTGGGAACACGCTGGGCACCTCGTTACCAGGCAGAGTGATAAATTAGGCAGCTCATGGAAGAGCTGCAGAAATGATGAGGGAGGTGCAGGATCCACCTAATGAGCAGAGGCTGAATTACTAAGGTTGGCTGAGTGGCAGGGGAGGACGGAGGTGATTTACAGAGACCACATGAGGCACCGCTCCTGCTCACAGCAAATCAGGGGCAGGGCCTGGGACATCTCCTTGCTGGGTACTGCAAGACCTGACGCTGATCTGGGGGGGCAGCTCTGCACCATGAGCAAAAAAAAAAGATGTCTCCTTGCTGGGTCCTGCAAGACCTGACGCTGATTTGGGGGGACAGCTCTGCACCATGTGCAGGGTGAGCACCCATTGTGGCCAGTGCTGAGCCATGGGGCGATGGGCAGCCCCTGAGCAGCCGATCTCCATGGCTGTCCCTCACTACAAGACCCCTTCTTTAGCGCAGGATGGAGACAGCCAGCACCACTGTGTTCAGCATGGCTTTGCCATGTCCTGTTGTGCTCGCTTTGCAAGCCCTGCTCCTCATTCTGCGAGAGCCGGGATGGGGAAATGATCTCCTGATGCCATAGGGCAGCCCCTGCTCACACCACATGCGTCTGCATAGATGGGATGGGTCCCGCAGACCCTTCCTGCACCCGGCTCCGTGCAGGCAGCAAGACCAGGGGAGCTGCGAGGGATCCAGAGCCTTTGCTGCTGAGCCATGGCCGGGGCTGGCAGCGGGAGGGGACTTCAAGGGCTGGTGGGGCCCCAAGGGACCGTCCAGTCCCATCCTGTGACTGCCCCATGTCCAACCTCTCTGTGGCCTCTCCAGCACAGCTCGGACCGAGCTCCTTTCCCTCTGCGATGTTCTCAGGGCTGCTCATATATAAATCACGTACCGCGGCGCATCTGTGCCACATACCAAGTTTAAGGGCTGTTCCTTTTTTATAGCAACTGCGAACAATGCACCAGTGAAACGGGGGGTGGTTTTTGAGCAGCCTCCCCAGAGATGCTCCTCTTCCACCTTCTGTTAATTTTAGGCAAGGAAGATGGATGTGGGTAGAGTTTAGATCACAGGAGCCACTTCTAAAAGCCATCAGAACAAACACTTATTATAAACCTGAAGCTGTTTCTGTGAATGGGGGAAATGCTTTGACGGTGTGGAATGGTGCTGCAAAACAACTCAAGTGCCACTGGAAAACATCTTGAGTGCCTTCTTGGACTGAAGTTTAAATGTCATTGCATTTTTACTGTTTCTTCTGTTCAGTGTATATTTACAAATTTCATTAATTCCCTGGGGGAGGTGGAGGATTGTGAATTACACTGCCTCTTCTCAAGGTGTTTCTCTGCTTCTGATGACAGGTAAATAATGAGGAGGAATTATGGGAGGTTAACCTCTGATGTTTTCTGAAAAATATGTTTCTGGTGTTTGTAGGAGTCAGGAAATGAAGGTGACAGTGCCTGGAATTGATAGTGGTAATCGGGATGGTGGCAAGCAGGGACTCGCAGGCTTTCCTGCAGGTCCCACACAGCGTGGCTCGGTGGGGCCATTTCCCCCAAATTACTACTTTTCCTTGCAAGAGGCAACCTGCGCGCTCCTTCCTGGTTACTGCAAAGGCAGTGACTGCCCCGCCGCTCATTTCAGCCCAAGGTGTCAGTCCCAGCATCCCCCAGTGGGCTTGGGGAGCCTGTGGCCTTTAGGGAGCCCTTTCCTCTCGGGTCCCCTCCACAGATGGGAGCTGGTGAATGGCAGAGGGAGCGCAGAGCTGGAGGGGACAGCGTGGGCCATCAGGTCCTGCTTCCCTGCAATTGCTGGCAGCTGCCTTACGAAGTCCATTTCAAACTCAATCTCCAAGCTAATTGCATGCCTTGCCCCCGGTGCTCCTCTCGGGAATCTGTTCCAGGAGAACATTTCTCCCACAGTTAGAAACCATCTGATTTCCAGCCAAAACGTCTTGGTGCCAATTCATACCTCTCTGTTTTGGTGCCAGCGCTGCCTGCTATCCTAGGCCATTTTCTCCCTTCCTGGGTGCTCCGTGCGTGCGGGGAGCAGGGAGGTGCTCCCCAACCCTCCTCTCTTATGGCCAAAAAAGCCCAGGTCCCCCAGCTCTCCAGGATGTGGTGTCCTTGGGCCTTGGCTCTGCCCTTGTACCCCTGCCTGATGTGACTTATTGTCACACATCCCCAGAACCAGGATTTTGGCCCAAATCTCAGTGCTGCTGTCCCTTTGCAGGTGAGAGCATCACAGCGTGTGCCCAGGCTGGGGCAGCCACAGGTCACACCAAGTGATGGGGACACAAGGAACCGCATCTGAGGGGAGGCTGATCCAGAGCTGCCCACTGCAGGGTCCCTCCACCTGTCCCCGGAGCAACTGGTCTTGATCCCTGCCAAAATTTGGGGTGTGAAGGAGGTGACCCTCCAGCCTGACCTGTCCTGGCAATTCCCACGCAGGGCTGGCCGGGGAGCACCCTTATTGCTAATTAATGTTAATAGAGGTGCGCAGGTACGCAGCGTAAATCCGTGAGCCTCTGAAAGCAGAGCTGTCAAACGGAGCGTTACACTCCATCAGCTCCCATTGCCTGCACCGGCTGAGCACCACCAGCCGCTTGGATAACACTCAGCTCTGCTCATGGATGCGTTTGACATCCATGCAGGAGAAATGCGCATTCGGTGATGAATAAAAAGAGCCAGAGCCCCGGCAGCAGGCATTTAAGGCTAAACCATTTGTTTTAGAGCGCTTTACATTCTGGTTGTAAAATTTCCTCTGGGTTGGAAGCTGGTGCCCGAGAAGAAATAGTCTTTCTGTTATGTATGATTTGCCTGCAAATCCTATTAGTCTTCTGTGCAGCACATCACAGGAGAAGAGAGACAAGGATGTCAAACCAGGGCACTTTGCTAAGCACTGCGGTTTAGATGTGTGCTCAGTATAAGAAAGACCAAAGCACTGCGACTCTTCATTAAATGGTGTCTGTTTTGAGGTTTATCTTGTAATTTTGGGATGGAAAACAATTTTTTGGGGGTGTGATATTGGGAAACTCGAGAGCAGGCTTCTTGATGGCAGCAGACTCTCTGTGGGTTCTCTGGTTTTGGAATAGATGTATCTCCAGTTTGGAACAAGTGTATGTCCATGCCTGAGGAGCATTCGCCTCTCTCAAGGTAGATCCATACGTATCATAACGGTCAAGTGTAAGGATGTACGCATGAGCTAAGCAGAGCGTGCCCACCCTGCTCAGGGCTGCTTGGGAACATCATCTGTGCCCAGTCCTGCAGTGCGGGCTCCCCCCATGCCCCAAACTGCACCTGCTTGGGGTTTTCATTTACGGCTCCGGTCTGGTTGCCAAATTTGCAGCAATGTTTCTATGGGCTCAGCCCAGCCAGGCAGGGACTGTGCCCCCCTGGTGGGCTCCAAGCGGGGGACACCCCCAGGCCAAGTGCCCACTGCTGGGGCAGGAGCCACACAGGCTCCATGGAGCTGTGGGGCAGGGAGCTGCGGGTGAGGGATGCTTTGCCTCTGTCAGTTCAAGTTAGTCCCTTAACATTCACATTACCGTAATGCAGTTGAAAAGGAATCCACGACTTACAGGAAATGATTTACAGGACACAAGACACCGCATTTCAGAGGTCTCATGTGTACCATAAAAAATATATTATGAAGGAATAATCTCTGTTGGAGCTGGAGCTGCACAGAGAGAACACACGTCCAGCTGAGAGCAGCATTGAGCTTTTGTTCATTATGGGAAAAGTCTGTGCTCTTCCTCTTTCTCGATGAGTATTTTCCTCAGCTCCGGGTATCTAGTTAATACTGGCACTTAATTTCTTTTTCAAATGTGGCTTTTGCCATGAGACCAAGCACAGCTGAGACTCCAAGAGCACATTGCTCTGGGATGTTCCCTGCTGAGCTTCACAGCATCAGCAAGGTTTGGGGCAGTCCCTGGACATCCCTGTCAGATCCAGGCCACAGCCCATCAGCTGGGGGAGCGTGAGGGAGCTCAGCCAGCCCTGCCCACTGCACCTCTGCTTGATGGGATGCTCAGCTCCGCAGCTTCCCAAAGTGGAGAAGGGTCACTGCCTCCAAACACTCCTCCTCGATGAGGTACCCAGGACTCAGGGCCACACAAGGCTGGAAATGTTCTCTGCACTTCTCCAGCGCTGGCTCAGAAGCCCAGCTGTGCCCCCTGTGTGTGTTAGCGTGCAGCTGCTCTGGACCAGGTGCTGGCTGTTTGGGTGACCTGCAGCATCCAGAGGGTGCTGGGAGTTTGGGGGTGCCAGTTCAGGTGCAAAGGGTTAGACTGCTGCTCGTTCACCTGTGAGGGCTTTAGCAAATGACTCTGTTCCTCAACCCATCTCTGTACCACAGCGATGGCAACACAGATCTGCGCATGGGGACTGTGGTGGCCAGGATGTCAAAAACTGTGATGTGTCACAGGGCAACACCTATGAGGGAGAGACTCCTGGGGGACCCCAGAATGAGGGACAGGAGGAAGCTGAGAGACACTAAAGCATTTCTTCCCCTCAAAAATCCTTGCTAAAGCCAAAGCTGAGAACTGGAGGTGGGAAGTGCCAAATTGTGGAGCTGGGAGGAGGTGGTGGCTGCTCCAGATAAACTGTGAGGAAGGAAGCTGTCAGCCCCAGGCTGCTCCACCAGGGCTGGGAACAGCGTTCCTGGAAGAGCCATGTGTGCGGGTGTAATTGGCCTCACCTGCTAGTGCAGCTCCTGGCACCTAAACCGTGAACCCTCTGTGCTCCAAATGGCCCTTAGCTCCTCCGAAAAGGCAAAGCAGCTGCTGCCTGCCCCTGCCCACCGTCTGCCACCTCTGCTCAGGTTCCCAGGAGACAGCAGGCTGTTCTGTGAAACCTATTCACTCTGCTCTTGATCCTCAGAGGGATCTCGGCCCTGCTGCCTGGGGCCGTCCCAGGGGACCTGTCTGGACAATCCTCTTTGGGGACGTGGGCAGGAGTCGTGGGCTGGGGCCAGTGGGGTGAGGGGGGGAGAGTACAGAGCGCATTCTGGGGGAGGTGGTGGGAAGCTGTGTCACTGTGATTTCTGCTGAGAAAAAGGCAGAGGATACCTAGCACTGCCTCCTGCCCCTGGGGACCCGCGGCCGTGAGGGCTGGCAAGGGGTGGCTGTGG
>NW_010201634.1:0-563 GCF_000695765.1 Mesitornis unicolor
CCCCCTCCACCTTCCAATTAATAGCTTCACTCAGTGAACAACTCTGAACCACAATAACTTTCTTTTTTTTATATTGCCTGTAAGTTCAAGTAAAATTTAAAGAAAACTAATGTAGAACAATTTACTTAATAAGACGACAAATACGTATACCTTAGAGCAGACTAGATTCAATTCTGAGTTTACTTTACAGCTACATGCAGTTGGATATAGAAAAGGTCTGCTGGATTCAGTGCCATTCAATGCAAGACTGGTAGCTGCAATACTGTAAGAAATATCATCACTGAGCAGTAATAGATTTCATGGGGATTTGACATATTTTTAAGTCTATATGATCCCTGATTAATTTCTGATTTTTTTGAAAGGTGTGTGTTTCAAAAAAACAAAATGGAAAAGTTAATTCTTAAGTCAGCTAACCTATGCTTAGTGTAGTGTCTTTTATAACTGTATTTTTCATTTCCTGCTTTGACCACATTTCTGTCTCATATACTTCTTTTCTTTAGGATGCCTTTTCAGAAATACTCTTTTCTTACCAATCAGGCTCCAGTTTTCATTTCAACTCTTTC
>NW_010201634.1:594-26280 GCF_000695765.1 Mesitornis unicolor
AGTAGAAGTTCTTAAGAACTCTTTTCACTCTAAATAATGGAGTCATTTGGTGGAGTCACCATCACTGGAGGTGTGTAAGAAAGGTGTGGACTCGGTTTAGTGGGCACGGTCGTGCTAGGTTGATGGTTGGACTTGATAATCTCAGAGATCTCTTCCAACCTTAATGAATGATTCTGTGACTCTGTAATCATGGACAAGAACTACATCCTAACCTTTAGGCCTGCGAAACAAATTGTGATGAGACTGTATTTGGCTGTGGAAGTTTTTTCGTTTGAATGTTTGCGAATAATGAATGTATTAGATAGACAGGAAATCAGATACCTGTAGAAAACTTGCAATTAAATATAACTTTTCAGAACTTTACAGATTTTAAAAATCTGTAAATTTTTTGTGATAATAATTTGATGCCCCTATATCCTTTGCCTTTAATTGAAGAAAGAGAATTTTAAAATGATTTAAGAAAGCCATCAGTGAGGAAGGGAAAAGAATGTATTAGAAAAACAAACATTCCTGCATGGATCATTTACCGTAAGTGGTGTGAAGTCATTTCGAGTTATGGAGGCTGAATCTGTTGCAGAGTACTGAACATGAAAATTCCCTTAATGACACAAATGCACAAGAGCTAAAAAATTAGATTTCCCAGAGCAGTGTAGGAAATCTTTTAGTTGATGTAGTATGTGTTATTTCCTCAAACAGCTAGAATATAAAGAATTTTCATAATGCAGTAATGACCAAGTTACATGAATAAATCTGGAGATAAAAAGCAACGATAGAACACACTAGGCAGTTAAAAACAAACAAACAAACAAACAAACAAACAAAAACCAAACAAAAACAAACCAACAAAACAAACCAGATATTTGCATTAAATGTGGAGTACTAGGAATAAGGTTTATCATGATGTATTGATTTTTTGTTGTTGAGTATTTCAATAGAAAGCATCATATTTACCTGAGACTATGTAGTTTGGGAAAAAAAAAAAGAGGGAAATATGGGTATTATTTAGGAAAAAATAGGCAGTTTTAGTATTTTCACAATAAAACACTGTCTTATAAATTTGTTTCAAAAGAAATAAATGACATTGTATCTTTTTATGTTTGCACAGTTTGCAAAGTTTAATGTCTGAAAATCTTTCTGTTTTATTGAAATCAGCAATTAATTGGTTTGGTGTCTGCATGTGATTGTCAGAAGTTATGAAACCCTTTTGTTTTCATAAAAGGTAAAAATATGAGCAGGTAAGGAACAAGATAGTTTGTTGGAGCATCTAAAATGGAAAGCATAGTCTAGATGTGAATAATGTCTTAAAATGTACATATTTGATTCTTAAATATAATGCTGATATATGATATTACCTTTAATATTCTAAGACTTGAAGATTCCTATGTCATATGCAGTGAACACCAAAAAATATCAGAATCAGTTGTTCTCCCAGGAAATACATAATACACACAGAATGCTGCTAGGTTTTTCAGCCAGGTGTCAGTAGTTTGGATTTCACCACATGTTAAACTATTTAGAATCTCTGTTTTTCTTAAAGTGCATAAATTCTAAATAATACACTACCTGCTGAATGATCTATTTTACATTTTCCCCTTTGTTTTTAACTCAGAATTAAAAGTATAAATCATATTTCTTTATTCTCTGATGTTTGTTGTTATTTTACATGCAAACAGGACAAGCTATTGCAGTGGTGAGAGATTGAGTTTAAATCTAAATGTCTTAGGCTAACTGAACATGATGGAACATGAGGAAGGAGTGACCTTCCTACAGGCTTGCTTTTCAGGCATACTTTCAGAGTTCACCTTGGTTTACATAATTTCATTTTCATTAGTTTCTTTGATTTGAGAAAAGCCTTACTGTTCTATTAAAAAAATATTAATAAGTGCTTCTTTTAATTGCTTTGCAATTAAAATTACACATCATAGTTTACTAGCCCAGCTTGAGTACATTCTAATTTTTGGTCAGATTTTCCAGTTTTGCAGATAGAAGTCCAAATCTTTTAGCCCAGTTTTCTTGCAGGAAGCCTACTCTAAACAAGCAGATAGGTACTAAAAAAAAAAGAAACATTGCTGACAAAGAAGCAGGCAGAACCCCTTTTTCTCTGTCAGTCTGAGTTTGCAGACCTACTTTAAAGGCACTATGATACAAGAGCACTTTGTGCCAATACATAGATGTAGCCGCTCACAAGGTTCTGATCAACCTTTTCTTCCTCCTTTGGAGTGTGTCTCAATTTTACAACACTCCCGAGAGAAAGTTGAGGAGAGTCAATTGCCCAAAGATAATTTTCATGTCAAAGCAACAGCTTATTTCTTGCCTGATTAGTCAAGATCAATAAACTACAAAGATCTATTCTGTCTAGATTCTTTTATATATGTTGTGCCCATAAACATATGTACTGGCACAGAGACAATGCTTCAGACTAAAAGGTACACACTTGGTTACCAAGGAAGAAGGAAGTTTTTACTGAATAAAGAAATGGTTAGTTAAGAAATTAAGAAGAGCAAATTTTGAAGGGTCAAACATACTAACGTTTTTATGACTTATGCAGGCTGGGAGAAAGAGATTATTTCCTGTATGAGCTAGAATTAACCCTGTTTTAGGAAGGGTCTGAAACCTCAGTTCTGCAGCACTTTCTTCAGCCTGTTCTAAAGGTAAAAGGGTGCATGCACAGACACGTAAACATACACACACAGACACATCAAGTATTAAATGTGTTAGTTGAAGGAGTATTTTGGGAGAGACAAAGCGATTAGCATCTTTTTTAAACTGTTGTTGACCTGAAGAGTATACTGACACACTGCAAAGCACTGAAGAGAGGATTTTGGGAAGCTGAAGGCTTTCAGAAGGGTTTTGGTCTGCCCACACTGGTCTGTTTTTAATTCTTCTGATGTGTATTTCTGGGTTGTTTTGGTTTTTTTTTTTCTGGTTTGTGGTGTTTGTTATTGTTTGGTTGGTTGGTTTTTTGGTTTGTTTGTTTTCCCACTTGCATTAATGTTAATGACAGGGCAGTCATTGAGGCACTGCTGTGGTGTCGCATGGTTCAAATATGGGGCAAGAATATTCACCTATGAAAAAGATATCTTGAAATGAAAACTACAGCAAAATTCTGTTAATTCTGAAAGTTTATGATGCATTAAAATATATATTTCCTAATGCATCTGCTGCAGTTGTATTAACAAGACAACTGTATAATTCACCAGTTGTTAGGCTGTTTGGTATACTGTTCCCTTTTGGATTACGATGTTATATGGTAATATACTGTATTACAAACAATTAGAAAAAATGTGACTGTGATAACAGCAATTTTTTATGTATAATCTTCTCAATGTTTCACTTTCATCTCACCGGCACCTCCTGTAACTCAGCTGTGACAATTCAGTTTCTTGTGTATCAGTCTGTAATGAGCCATCTTTAGAGGACAAACAATGCCTGCTCTTCTATCTTGCTTTTTAATTAGGCATTTAAAAAAATTAAAGTAATTTTGTGATTTGTTAAAAAAACCAAAGCCACAAAACCCCACCAAACCAAAAAGACAGACTTCAAAACATCACAAAAGCTATTGAGTTGACACAACTGAGATGGAAGTAACTACCTGAAGGAGATCTGGAAAAAAGCTGCTAAAAACAAAAATGAGTCATTCAACTCTTAGGTTGGATCTACTCCCAGTGAGAAAGGACACACAAACATGGTCTTATACCACTTGATTACAGAAATTCTAAAAGTTGTCCCTATTATGTCTAAGGAAGCTTTTTTCAAGGAAAAACAAACAAACAGAACACAAGAAAATAACATATTTAAAATAATTGTCTATAGACTTGATCAAAGAGGCAGTGATGCTGTTCACTGTGTTGTGTTATCTAATTCATTCTCATCTTTTGCTTAGTTCTTTTACCCCAACCAATACTGTGACAACTGAAAGCTAGCTCTCATGGGTTCCTGTTTTTTACCAGAAAAAAATAATCAGAAATATGTAGCTTTGCATTTATGTCATTGTAAGTAAGTAGTAATCACAAAAGTAAGGAGAAGAACTTTAAAAGTCAATACTAAACTTAAATGCAAAAAATCTGAAGATGAGCAGCAAGTGCTTACATCTTTCTGATCTCCCCTTCCTTATAGCCTATCATATATAGAAATATAAACTTCATTTTACACACACCATGCAGTCATGGAAGTTGCTGCAGTGTATTTCTGCTTCTAGATAATTGGAGCCTCAAGAATTATTTAGTGCTAGCTTTTGGGGCTTTGAGACTTTCTTTTAGATTAAAGAGTTTGTTTAGCCAGAAATTCGGTGAGTGAAATATTAAGACTGAAACATTGCAATAAACTGAGAGAAAGAATAACAACAACAAAAGAAACCCCAAAACAACAACAAAAAAACCAACAAAAAACCACCAACAAGAAAAGAAAAGAAAAGAAAAGAAAAGAAAAGAAAAGAAAAGAAAAGAAAAGAAAAGAAAAGAAAAGAAAAGAAAAGAAAAGAAAAGAAAAGAAAAGAAAAGAAAGAAAAAAACCCAAGCCAAGCCTCAAACAACAGAGTATTGGGTATTTCTAACATCCATCTCTCTGATGGCTGTTTGTGATGGACAATGTGGAAATGAACATCAGAGTAAATCTTAAATGCTGAATACCAAAGATGTTTATAATTTCCATTCCTTTTTTGTTTTCTTTCCATTTTTGTGCTGAAATAATTAAGAGAAAGAATAACAACAACAAAAGAAACCCCAAAACAACAACAAAAAAACCAACAAAAAACCACCAACAAGAAAAGAAAAGAAAAGAAAAGAAAAGAAAAGAAAAGAAAAGAAAAGAAAAGAAAGAAAAAAACCCAAGCCAAGCCTCAAACAACAGAGTATTGGGTATTTCTAACATCCATCTCTCTGATGGCTGTTTGTGATGGACAATGTGGAAATGAACATCAGAGTAAATCTTAAATGCTGAATACCAAAGATGTTTATAATTTCCATTCCTTTTTTGTTTTCTTTCCATTTTTGTGCTGAAATAATTAATCTTAGGAACTGCTGAAAGCTGCAGTGCAGTTTCCTGAACAGTGGCTGAATTGCCAGATCTTTGGCAAATACTTTGCTTCATTTATGCATGTAATGTTCCTAAATGAGAAATTGTAATTAACCTTTTATATATGTTGTAGGGACATAGGCAAAGCTGTCAAGGCCCATAACATCCTCAGCTCAGATCTGACTTGCACAGCACCCAAGCAAGTCCAGATCAGCATACGTATTTGTAAACAATGAACAGGTCTACAGTAGGCTAACTCAAAATTCCAGACATGTTTCAGGTGTAACTTAGGTATCTATTTCCAGTCATGGAATAGAAAGTTAAGACTTTTAACAGACCAACAAGTCAACAAAGCTGCAATGAGGAAAAATGAAAGGATATGAGCTTTCAGCATTGGTGTTAACCCCTACTCCGTGTCCCTTATTTCTGTCACATAACTCTCTCTCTGCATTTTCCCTTAACACTTGCATCATCTTCCTGCTCCTTTCCTGAAGAAGCCATTCAGTTTTGAACCTCAAAACACTTGTTGCTCACATCTCAGAAAATCTCCTGATTTTGTCAAGACTGTGGTGAGAATAACTCATTCAGTTCATGTGCAATGCAGCCTTCCAGAGCAGGGGAAGGAACAGTAGGAACATCCCATTCTTCTGAATAGGATAATCTATGTGTTGCTATTTATCCCATGGTTCTACAGCAGTTGAGTCAACACTGTAGGTAGGAGACATTTACCATGTCATAGAGACAGGAACAATTACCTGTCAATAACGGTAAAAAGAAATTTCTCAAATCAGTTTTTCTACCAGAGGAAGGGTGTGGGTCATATCTTAATGCAATAACTCAGTAGATTACAATCAGTTGTAAGTAGCCCAGACCTGTCTAACTCCATTCAAGTGAATGACAGAAGATAGTATGATTCTTTGGAGGAATAATACAGTAGGAAGATAGCAAAAATGTGAAGCAATGTATGGAATAAAAGCAGGTGAAATATATCACTGTGACTTGGGGTCATTCAGAGGTTATGCTAATTTTATTTTTCCATCATTCTCAAGATCTTAATCAGAGTCAGAGTGGAAGTTTGTGGCCTCACATACTCCCTCACTTCAGAGCTTCAATGTTTGCCACCTGCTGCTTTTATGCTTCAAAACCCTACGAAATTTCACATCACAGAAATGTGGAATATCCTTCCTTTGATCTATTTTGAAAAGAAGCATAGATCTATATTACACTACTTAATTACATACTGAAGATCCCAATACTGATCTTTGGAAAAAAAATAAATGCTTTTATATCTTCAGTGAAGGGAAATAGAATATATATTGTATTTTGACCTCTGTTTCACACATCCATATTTTCAGATCTAGCATGAGAGAGGATCTGAGACTCAGCTCTTCTATCATAACAGGATTATCATGATGTTGCTAAACTGACAGTTCTTAACTCATGGTGCATAAAGTTGAGCATATCAGCTATCATGTTTGTGTTGTGATGGAACAGTCAGTGTTTATTTCTGATTTTGTGCATAGGTGGGCTCTAAGCTGACAGAGACAAAGCTACTGAAGTTCAGAAATGCCCAGATACAAAAGTTAGATTAATAAAATATGAATATAACACTCCAAGGAAAACATTCACAGAGCATAAAGCTGCTTAAGGCCCTGAAACTTTGCCTTGGCTGGCATTTCTATTTATTAGCATGTTAAATTTCACTAGATAAATAACATATCTAAATGCAATAGTAACATTTCTGATATTTTAACTAGCTTGATTTTATTTTGTATATTAATTCATAGTACTACAAAGTTTTCTATGTCTCTTTTGTGTCTGCTGTATTTTAACTTATGCGTCAAACACAGGAAAATGCCATAGATCACAGCAAGTAGGAAATTAGCAAGTAAGAGGTTTGAGATTTTTAATAACTTTTGCTGAATTCACCCTATGTGGAATGTGGATTATAACATCTTTTCTTAGTACAGTGAGGCTATCCTTTTGTGTTAGAATGGTTTTTGGTTTTTCAAAGTGTAGTTAATTAATTTTCATGTCTATCTGTTCCTTATCATCTTCTTTTACCCAAGGCTTAATTTTTTTTTTTTTAAAAACATTCATTTCATAATGATACACAGAATGACAGGAGTACTGAGATCCAGAATGGATCAGATCATTTTCACTCATTCTGTCCTCATAAAACTGCAATTTGTGAACTCCATTGCAACTGAAGATTCATCTGCGGAAAAAAAAACAACCAAAAACTAACCCAAAACTTTCATTTCAACAGATAGCTGTTTTTTTTCATTAGCTCGTTTCCCTTCCCTTCCCTTCCCTTCCCTTCCCTTCCCTTCCCTTCCCTTCCCTTCCCTTCCCTCTATTTTTTCTTTTTCTTATTCTGTAATATACATTCTCTTCTGTGGGTGTGTTACAGATGACAGTATCAGGCAGCTCATATGCTCTCATCTCTTTCTTATAAATGAAGTGTCTGATCATCCAAAATAAATGGTTTATCATTGTAAGAGTAATTGTTTCTGTTCACTTCAAGGCAAACAGTCTTGTTTTCCCAAATACTCACTAGATTTTCTGCTGTTTGCAAAACCAAAAGGTTATTGAACAACTGTGCCTACTTAAACTGTGCAAATAAAGGCAAACTCTGCTACTGTACCTGATTCTTTCTTTGGTGCTGTACACTCCTATAGTGTCCCTCATTCCTCTTTCAACTAGGAGCACTGGCCAAATACATACATATACAAGCACATATAAACAAATATGTACATACACATAAAAAATGAATTGTTATCCTCACAACTGTTATATAAAAAGTAGTGCTATTTTGATTTTTATATAGGTAGTTATATATACACATAGATGTGTAAATATTATTATTATATGTAAACACCAAAATAGCAATACATTTTTATGTAACAATCATAAAAAATACATACATATACAAGCACATATAAACAAATATGTACATACACATAAAAAATGAATTGTTATCCTCACAACTGTTATATAAAAAGTAGTGCTATTTTGATTTTTATATAGGTAGTTATATATACACATAGATGTGTAAATATTATTATTATATGTAAACACCAAAATAGCAATACATTTTTATGTAACAATCATAAAAAACCCTACATAGTTATATATATATGGATACATACATAATCAGCAAAATAGTAATGCATTTTTTATCCCTAATACAGATTTAACTACATAATTCTAAAATAATATTATGCTCCATAGAAGTCTTATAAATAATATATTTGAAAAAATTCATTTGTTTTAATATTGTATATGATATGCTGTTGGCACAGTAAATCCTCACTGATTCTTTTATTTACCAGGTGGCAGTGGAGTGCAGCCTTTGGAAAATAATATCTAGGAAATTTTTTAGACACATATTCTAAGTCTTATCTCCCATATAATTTGAATCTCAGATGGAATGCCTTATGGGTGAAACTATTTACATAAATATTATTCTGGGAGGTTCTTTCCTTCTTTCTTTACTAGGGATACATGTTGCAATCCATTCTTTTTCAAATGCTACACAGTATCTTTTTTTCCCTAAGAACATCAACTTGAGGTAGCTAAGTGATATATGTTACTTGTCTCCCTTCTGTGCAATGAGCTTGAATCTGATTGGTGCAAATGATACTAAAATCTCAAATCAGAAAAAATTACAGTATAACAAAGATCTCAAATTATAAAAAGAACTGTCTTAAATGGCAACATGTAGTTTCTTCTCAGACACTTCAATATATATGGCATGATTACACCCTGCTGCTACCTGGAAATTCTGGAGGACTGAGTGGTTTATTTTTGCAACCCTTACTGACAGTCACATGGAAGGCAGTCCTGTGAGGCAAAGCAGTCCAGTACAATATGACCTGCTTAGTGGATGAGAGAAAGACTGTGGATGTAGTGTACTTGGACTTCAGTAACATTTTAGTATTTCGCATAACATAGTCCAGCAGAAAAGCCAAGTATAGAGTAGTGATGTGTTTGGGTTTTTTTCTTTCAAGATTTACAGTTGGAAAAGTTTGTATTTTTCAATACTTCCAAAATTTAATTAAAAAAAAGGGATAATTTTTAAAATAATAAGAGAGCATTGGGCTTCTTTTTGTATAAGGTGGTATCTCCGTTTAAGGCTCAGAGAGCAAGATTCTCTCTCTATTGTCCTCCACTCTCCCAAGAAAAAGATTAAAAAAAAGAGGTAATAGAGAAAAAGATGCTTTGCAGAAGTTTGGAAAGTTAAGACTGCAACAAGTTTAATGAAAAAAACAACAGGGGAAAGGAAAAGGGAATTAATAAGGGACAAAGGATATTTAACTATATACAAAACCCGATCCCAGTAGTCCCGAGTGGAAGTGTCCAAACAGTGCCTCGTGGCTGCTGCAACTGCTGTGACTCATCACCAGGGACTGTAGTGGTGCCAGGAGTGGATGGTGGTGGATGCTGCTGAGCATGTGGAGGTAGCCCCAACCGCTCCTGAGATGCAACAGGAAGCAGCTCAGGAGGCCAGGAAAAAGCCCGCGAAAACCTCGAGCTCTTCAGTTTTTTATAGACTGTGGCTGGAAAGGGGAGCGGACCCCCCAGGGTCCTACAGACACCACCAGTCCTTCCCTTTCAGGCTGGTAACCCTTAAACCATAACAGGTGGTTTAATGATACAGTAACATAATGATTTAACAGTCAGGATTAGTTATTAAAATATCATTTCTAGATGCTTTAGACACAATGCAATTACTGTTGAAAGTCTGAAAAAACAGTGGACATATAATGCATAGTTCTTTATAACTAAGTTGTTCCACAGTCATTTCTTCAGTAGGTGTAAGACATTTTAAGGAATCTAGTGGCCTTGTTATTTAGATTTGTGCTGGCCGTATTTGGTAAGTGTATACATGAAACAGATTCATTACTGTTATTTAGTTTGAAAAACTTCAGGACTTTTAACCAAGTCAAAGGTATGGGCCTTTCATTCTGGGGGTTGGATGAGATTTTTACTAGCTGGAAAGTGCATACAACACTAATTAAGTTTACTTTCTTTATGAAACTTCATATCTGATCAATACTACAATCACTGTCAACTTCATAGAGACATAAATAATATTTATGAGTACACTACACTAGTACCTGGCATTTGGTGATTCCACATTCTTGGTTACATGTCCAAAATTTAATAGTCTTTAAATAACTCATGGTTATACAGTATTTGACACAAATAACATTTTTAGTTTGGGTATTGATTATATTTTGAAAGGGATCAGTGGCAGTAAGACAGTGTCTTACACATTTCCTGACTAAAAGTGTCTTTCCTCTTTTATACAGCTTTAATTTTTCGATTTCTTTTTACCCTAAAAACAAAATGAGACTATAAAGCTAAATACTGGCATACTGGCTACATACTGGCTACCCCAGCATGGCTACCCCATGCTTGTATGTATGTCTGTGAGAGAGCATCTCAGTTCTTCTCTTGTCTTCTCCAGGCTAATGCCAGCCAGCATCTCTCACATATAGGGCCAGAGACCTATACCTTGCTCTCCTCAGTGTATAGGCATGACAGCAGGCCTAATGTGACCCTTATATTAAAATTATTCACACAACTCATTAAGAGATCAGCACTTTCTGAAACAAAAGTGGCTTGGTGTACCTCAGTGAACAAATAATTTTCAACCATTCCTTCTTACTGGAGATAAACTTTTACGTGTAGCGTATAAGTTGCACAATCAAATAAAATTGAAGTCTTGAAGTAGAAATTGAACTTTTATGTACTGTCAGCACAAAGACAAGACCTTAGTCAATGTATAATCACGTGAATTTATTCTGATAGAATCTATGTGAAATAAACACTTTGTTTATGTGAAGGTCAGAAAGTATTAGTTGTATTACAGCTTATTTATAATACTTCTCTTTATACCTGTCTGCTAGAATTTTCAACATCAGAACTAATACTTAAGCAAAAGTCAAACACAGTGAAGAACCAGTAGTAGTATCTCTACCTCTTTGAAAGCTGCTTAAATTTTACCATGTCCTAATCTTATGGAAATGATCTGCTACATTACCCAAATATCTTTTTTTTTCCATTTTTAAGGGCACGGAATGTGAAATGTATTACTTAATAAAGCAGAGACAAAGCTTTGTGTTTGTGTTAATATAAATTACTTATGTGAAATGAAAATGAAGTACATAAATCAAAATAGCTCATTACAAGTTCCTTATTTTACAGTAATTTATCAGTTTTATATATATTTTTTACTGTTCTACATCTAGTTGATGTAACTTATCCTTTCACTTCTGAATTTTTGCTAGGTGTTGCTTAACTTTGAATAAGTTAAAGAAGTACTTCAAAATTACTGTATTTTTTTCTCTCCTCCATGATAGCAGGCATAAACAGGCAAAGGTGTTCCCTAATAAGCATGTTGGCACTGAAAAATTATTTAAACAGCTACTCAGTTTTCTAACTATTATTTAATTAAAAAACCCCAACGACTCCCAAAACCAACAAAAGACACAAAGCAACAAAAACCTAAACAGAAAACTTGAAAAATCTCCTAAGATAGGTGGAGAAGGCTTGACAAACTCTAGGGAAACATTAATGTTGATGTGTGTTGCAGGCAAAATTTCTGCATTATAAGAAGTACCATCTGCCAAAGGGAAAATCAGAATTCAAAAGCTGGTCTGCTTTCTTTTAAATATATATTTATATACTGAGACATATACATATATTATATCTGTGTATGTGTGCATAGATGTATAGGCACATATATTTATTTGGTTTAATACTCATCTATTCTCTCTTTTAATGATTTTAATAACTTATATAATACATAACTGGGCTTGTGTTGGATTTCCATACAGGAATGAGTTTCATTCATACAGTAACAAATTATGTATGACAGTATATATTATTTTATTGGGAGGTAAATAATTTCTCTAGCAAAGAGTTGGAATATGGTGTTTCAGTATGTCAGTCAGTCAGGGTTGATATATATGCCACTATGTGTTTAATTTATGCTGGTAAGCATATTTATGTGTGTGAAGATGAGCACAGAATCATAGAATCATAGACTCAGAATAATAGAATCATAGAATCACAGATTCACAGAACCATAGAATGGTTTGGGTTGGAATGGACCTTAAAGATCATCCAGTCCTCCCCCCTGCTATGGGTAGACACACCTTCCACTAGACCAGGTTGCACAAAGCCCTGTCCAACCTGACCTTGAACACTTCCAGGGAGATGGCATCCACAACTTCCCTGAGCAACCTGTTCCAGTGTCACACCACCCTTACAGGGAATAATTTTCACCTAACATCCAGTCTAAATCTACCCTCTTCCATTTTGAAATCATTCCCCCTTGTTCTGTCGCTACCTGCCCTTGTAAAAAGTCCCTCCCCTGCTGTCCTCTAGGACCTCTTCAGGAATTGGAAGACTGCATAATATTGTGCTATCTGTTTTTTCAAGTGAATGTACTGGGATGGCCTAAGACCTGAATTGTTTGAAATGCTTGCTACAATTTAAACGACACGGGTAATCCCCTTAAAAATTTACTCTCAAATCCTATCTTATTAAAGTGCTTCTGCCACAGTAATTTTATTTAAATTAGCAATTTCTGTTTAAAAAAAAGTAAAATAAAATTGACCTGTGTTGCCTCACCTTTTATCATCTAGTCAGTCAAAGTGGCTTAAACACTGAAACGGAAAGTGCTAGCTCCTATTTTCATAGAATCAGAAAATCATAGAACGGTTCAGGTTGGAAGGGACCTTAAAGATCATCTAGTCCTACCCCCTTGCCTAGGGCAGACATACCTCCCACTAGACCAGGTTGCCCAAAGCCTCATCCAACCTGGCCTTGAACACTTCCAGGGAGATGGCATCCACAACATCAACTTCCCTGGGCAACCTGTTCCAGTGTCTCACCACCCTCACAGGGAAGAATTTCTTCCTAATATCTAGTCTAAATCTACCCTCTTCAGTTTAAAACCATTCCCCTTCATTCTGTCACTACCTGCCCCTGCAAAAAATCCCTCCCCAGCTTTCCTGTAGGATTCCTTCAGGAACTGGAAGGCTGCAATAAGGTCTTCAAGGAGCCTTCTCTTCTCCAGGCTGAATTTTAAATAACGTAAACTAACTGTGCAAGAAGCCAAGGAATTCTGCATTACAATATTTTATAAAATTATTACAGAAGGTAAAAACAACAGGTTTGGAACGAATGTTTCATTACAATCTTAACAATAATTAGTTTAGAAATAAATTTTCTAGACTTGGATTATCTGTACCTTTGGAGAGAAAGTGGTTGCCCATGGAAAGCAGTATAGACAATGACTAATGGCATTCTTATCTTTACAGAAGTGCTCTGTAAATTTAGATTTATCATTTGAATGCATCACTGTGTGATTCTTAAATAAGACAGAGAGAGCTTAGTCTGGAACTATTTCCAGATTACTTCTCTGAGGTATGTGCCACAGTTCTGTGTTTCAGTTTTTCCACTTATTGTACAAAGTGCTATTGGATTTAAAAAAAAAAAAAAGAAAATTAGAAAAATATTGTCTGTTTTTTAAAGATTAATCCAAAAAATAACTTTATCCACCACTTGGAGCAAAAACTAGACATCAAATAAATTTCTTTGGAAATCAAGGTCGTATTTTTCTGCCATTCTCCATACTTAGAAGTACAAATGTGGCAGATGCATAAGTTTTGTCTAAAAAGTATGAAAAATGAGCTCTACATGGGAACTATGATCTAGTATCCATCAGATCCATTTATGAGACAGATCAAGATCATCTAGCATAGTTTTCTGCTGGATTAGGAAACTGAACATGTTCAGATTTAGACATTCAAATCAGCGAAAGAAAGAGAATTAAGAGTAGACCCTTCATTTCAAATTGTTTCAAGATGTAAAACTTTGCAGTAAGTAAAAATATCAAATTGGGGGTTTTGTTTTGTCTGTATGACAGATTATCAGAATTGAGACCTTTGAAAGTGAACAAACTTTATGAAAGCTGTCTTATTTTGCAAGATTACAGTATTTACATTAATGGTGTCTAGAGCAATGACAGAAAAATAACTAGGGAACTGACTGATGAAAATGTATAAAGTAAAAAGAGTAAAATAGATTTTTGGCAAGGCTTTTGTGTTTTTTAAAGATCTCTTCTCATTTAGTGTTCTCTATAGTGAAAATTACTTTTTTTTTTTTTTCAGGTAGTATTTACCCTCAGCTAGAAAGCTTCAGATCAGAAATCATTTGATTAAAACTTTATCTGCTTTCTGTGCATTGTATTATATACTAAAAGGAAGCCGTTAATTGCAATCATTTTTAAACATGGTATTTGTCCTCTGTATTTTATATTCCTTGCCCAGAGTATACTGAAAACCTCTAAATAAGAAAAATCATGCTTCCCTTTTGTTTCAGATAGGTTATGAAGGCAGTAAGATTTATGAACACTAAAAATCATTAGTTTTCCACTATTTCTCTTATTTTTCCCTGATATTCAATGGTGATCTTGATGGACTATTACTATCCTGGTTTATAGTCTCTGATACATAGAATCATAGAATGATTCCCCCCTGTCACAGGCAGGGACACCTTCCACTAGACCAGTTTGCCCAAAGTCCTGTCCAACCTGGCCTTGAACGCTTCCAGGGAGACGACATCCACAACTTCAACTTCCCTGAGCAACCTGTTCCAGTGTCTCACCACCCTCACAGTAAATATCCAGTCTAAATCTAACCTCACCCAGTTTAAAACCATTCCCCCTTGTTCTGTCACTACCTGCCCTTGTATAAAGTCCCTCCCCAGCTTTTCTGTAGGACCCTTTCAGGAGCTGAAAGCCTGCAATAAGGTCCCCCCCAGAGCCTTCTCTTCTCCAGGTTGAATAGCCCCAACTCTCTCAACCAGTCCTTGTAGAAGAGGTGCTCCAGCCCTCTGATCATCTTCATGGCCCTCCTCTGGACCTGCTCCAATAGCGCGATGTCCTTCTTATACTGAGGGCCCCAGAACAGGATGCAGTACTCCAGGTGGGGTCTCACAAAAGCAGAGTAGAGAGGCAGAATCCCCTCCCTTGCCCTGCTGGCTGTGCTGCTTTTGATGCAGCCCAGGATGTAGTTGGCCTTCTGGGCTGCAATCACACACTGCCAGCTCATGTTGAGTTTTTCATTGACCAACACTCCAAAGTTCATCTCCTCAGGACTGCTCTAGAGCCATTCTCTGCCCAGTCTGTATTTGTGCTTGAGATTGTCTCTACTCAAATGCAGGACCTTGCGCTTGGCCTTGTTGAACTTCATGAACTTCATGGGCCCATTTCTCCAGCTTATCCATGTTTCTCTGGATGGTATCCCTTCCTTCCAGCGTGTCAACTGCACCACCCAGCTTGGTGTCACCCACAAACTTGCTGAGGGTGCACTTGATCCCACTGCCCATGTCACTGACAAAGATGTTGAGCAGTACCAGTCCCAATGTTCCCTGGCGAACACCACTTGTCACTGGTCTCCATTTGGAAATTGAGTCATTGACCGTAACTCTCTGAGTGAGACCATCCAGCCAATTCCTTATCCATTGAGTGGTCTATTCATCAAACCCACATTTCTCTAGTTTTGTGACCAATATGTCATTCGGGACAGTGTCAAACGCTTTACAGAAGTCCAGGTAGATGAAGACAGTTGCTCTTGCCTTATCCACCAAAGCTATAACTCCATCATAATAGGTCACTAAACTGGTGAGGCATGATTTGCCCTTGGTGAAACCATGTTGGTTACCACCAACCACTGCATCCTCATTCTCCCTGTGCCTCAGAAGAGCCTTCAGGAGGATCTGCTCCATGATCTTACCAGGCACAAAAGTGAGACTGACTGGCTGATAGTTACCTAGGTCTTCCTTCTTCCCCTTTCTGAAAATGGGGGTTATGTTTCCCATTTTCTCGTCATCAGGAACTTCACCAGATTGCCATGACCTTTCAAATATGATGGATAGTGGTTTGGCAACTTCATCTGCCAGATCTCTAAGGACCCGCAGATGGACGTCATCAGGTCCCATGGACTTGTGCACCTTCAGGTTCTTTAGCTGGTCTCGAACCACCACTTACAGTGGGTGGATCTTCCTTCTCCCAGTCCCTATCTATGCCTTCTGTGACTTGGGCAGCATGGATAAAGCCCTTGTCAGTGAAGACGGAGGCAAAGAAGTCATTCAGTACCTCAGTCTTCTCCATGTCCCTTGAGGACAGTTCTCCATCTTCCTTCCAGAGAAGGCTCCCTTCTTCCCTAGCCTTCCTTTTATCACTGATGTACCTATAGAAAGTCTTCTTGTTCCCCTTTACATCCCTGGCTAGACTTGATACCACCTGTGCCCTAGCTTTCCTAACTTGATCCCTGGCTTTTTGGACAACTTCTTTATAATCCTCCCAGTTAACCTGTCCTTGCTTTCACTGCTTATAGATTTGAGTTATGCACTCAAGCAAGTCCAGGAGCTCCTTGTTCATCCAGACTGGCCTTCTGGCATTCTTACCCGCCTTCCTCCTTCTAGGGATGCACTACTCCTGGACTCGAAGTAGTCCTTGAGTATCAAGGAAGGAATCATTGAATATCAACCAGCTTTCTTGGGCTGCTCTTCCCTCCAGGTTTTTATCCCATGACACCTCACCTAATACATCCCTGAAGAGACTAAAGTCTCCTCTCCTGAAGTCCAGAGTCGTGAGGTTGCTGCATGACCTTTTTGATGACCTAAGGATCTTGAATTCCACCATTTTGTGGTCACTGCAGCCAAGGCTGCCCTTGAGTTTCATGATGCTCATCAGCCCCTACTTGTTGGAGAGGACGAGGTCCAGCATGGCACCCTTTCTCATGAGCTCTTGGAGGAGGAAGTTGTCATCCATGCATTTGAGGAACCTCTTTGATTGTTGGTGCTCTGCTGTGTTGTCCTTCCAGCAGATGGTGGTTGACATCCCCCATAAGGACCAGTGCTTGTGAATGTGAAGCTGCTGCTGTCTGTTTATAGAGAGCCTTATCCACTCAGTCTTCCTGATCAGATGGCCTGTTGCACACCCCCACTATTATGTCTCCTTCCCCTGCCTTCCTTTTAACTCTGACCTATAAGCTCCTCACTCTCCCCCACGTGGAGCTTCATGGACTCCAGCTGGTCCTCAATGTAGAGAGCAACACCCCCTTCCCTTCTCCCCTGCCTGTCTTTCCTAAAGCATTTATATCCCTCTATTCCTATTCTCCAGTCATAAGAGCCATCTCACCATGTCTCAGTGATGTCAATGATGCCATAGCCCTGTAGGTATGCGTACATCTGTAACTCTTCCTGCTTATTTCCCATGCTCTGTGTGATAGTGTACAGGCATTTAAGTTGCTCCCCCATTGAAGCCAAATTACTGGCTGGGAGTCCCTTGTTCTGCACTTCAGGTACTCTCCTCATTGCTTCTGAATCTACTCTAGGCCTGGAGCATCTCTCCCTTACACTGGCACAGAAGTGGGGTGGACTGTGGATCCCTTCCCCCTGCAACTCTAGTTTAGAGCCCTTTTGCCTTAATTGGAAAGCTCTTCCACTTCTCTGAAAGGTGGAACCCATCGGCCCCAAGAAGACCTGGTCTCTTGATGAGTCCCATGGCTTATGTAGCCAAAGCCCTGTCCCTGACACCACTCCCTTAGCCATTTATTGATTTTACCTATCTGATCTGCCCTTTCAAATCCCTTTCCTTTGATTGGTACGATTGATAAAAAGATTACCTGTACATCCAAACCTTTCACCACCGCTCCAAGTGCCTTGTCTCCTTTGTTTTGCAAAATTATTACATTAAACATAGATTCTTACCTTTACATAGCATCATTTTGCTCACATGAGTTGCTTAAAGACTAAATGGATTTTGCAAGGAAAGATGTCTTAATTCAGAAGGACACTTACCCATTGGAGTTTTTCTGCCAACTCTAGTAGGATCATTTCAGAAATGCTGCAGCTAGGCAAATAGTAAATTTTAGTTAAAGAGTCAGTGTAAATGTTTCTCCTTCTGCTTTTCTTTATAATTTTCTGTCTTCATACCTGTTTGCTTTTCCCTCAGTTGTTCTAGCAGAGCTTTATGTGGGACTGTGCTGTAAACCAGACAGCTGAAATGATCAGAGTAAAACCCATTAATGCAGTTCCTTTTTCTTGCCCTTCTTACATTTATGTCATGGTGTTAGCAGTGAAGCTTTTCCTTGCAAACAATAGTTTTGTTTCAATTCAGAAGGCTAGGTCCATTTCAGAGGAGCAGTAAGGAGCTGCTTAAACTGGTTTCTCCCCTGAAAAAACCTATCCTGGCTCTACATCCTGAGTAACTGTTCATCTCTGTCAATACTGTCCTGCAAAGAACAGTAATCATGAATTTGATTATCTGCAATTGCACCTGATGTAGTCATTTATCTTACAAAGTAGGTGTGAAAAGCTACACTTATGATCTGGCAGCATTTTATACCTCCATTTTCTCAGGGGTAAATGGCTGTACAGGTTGTAGCTGTAATAGAGAATCAAGTGTATTTTCTTATTATGTGTTAAGCAAGCTGCAGCACTCACGTTGCATTGTGTTTCCTTCTCCTGAAAAGTAAAACATATTGTGAGGTTTACTGTACCAAATTATATTGTGTCTCTGGCTGCTATGTGTAGAGAGCTATTATTTGTATGGCACAACAAGCAATCAGCTACTGAACAGCATTATGTGTATTGATGACACTATTTATTTCTATAATTATTAATACTAATAGTAGTACTAATACATTCTAGTACTGTTGCGGGGAGGAAATCAATCACGAATATGTTGCTTTTTCTGAAGTAACCTCTAGTAATATCTTTGTCTTTAGTTTAAAGTATGAACTTTCAAACCTTGGCTCCTCTGCTCAGTTCCCCACATAATAAAATTAATTTCAGTATAAAATAGATAATTATACATTTCCAATTTCAGCTGGATATTAATACAGTTATGGTAGTTCAGCATTAAAGAATGGGCAGCTTAAGACTGAAGAAGTCAATATGAAATATTACCTTTCATATGCAATTGTATGAATGTTTACTGAGCAGTAGTTGACCTAAGGTACAGCCGAGTATGTAAGATGGATTTCCAGCTCTTTACAAAGCTCTTTACTATGGCATAAAAAATAAATGTTCAGGATGATTCCTGGGAGAAGAAAAAGAAGCAATAGAAAACTGTTATTTAAAATCCCCTTGTTGTCTTTCATGCCTTCCAACAGAGGTCTCCTTTATTTACAGATTTCATTACATTATTTTTATTTTGAAGTGCTTTCATTGAAAAGCTTTTGCTTTTGAACAGCATACTTGTAAAGCATATGATGAGAAATTATATTCTGATAAATTATATATTTAAACAGCAAACCTGAAAAAACACATATGTTGGTACAATTTTGCTCTTGGTTTGACTGTATTGGATGTATTTATATTGGTGTTTTCTAGCTAGAAGCATAGCTGAGTGTTCATCATCTTCTGATAAATGATTGTTAGGTTTTGCTTAGTTAAGGTGAAAAACTAATCTCATTACTAACAATAATTTTGCATTCTGCACTGTTTGAACAGAAGTAACTGAAAGAAACAGCTGGCCCCATGAAACAGAAAAAGTGTATTATTTTGATTATTGCTTTATATTTGAAGACTAGGCTTCTATTTTGTCGAAAGAATAAATGTGCTCCCCAAAGGCCTCCATGGCCAAGACATTTTTTGTGAGGAATTCCTATTTGTCCCTGTATTTTTTACTGAAACGTACAGAGATATTTAGATATTCCTTGAACACTTTGTATTATTTATGAGACCTGCAAAAAAATAAATTACTTTGAAATAAAGGTGAGCTGATGTTTAATAAAATTTATGGGTTAATAGAATGTGAGTCACACCACTAATCATCTTTCCATGGTAGACACAGCACTTAGGGTAAAGAGAAATCAGCCTATGTTTCTTTGTCTCTCTAATTTTGTCCTTTCCTATTTATATTTCTGTCCATGTCACTGCAGGAGTATTGAAGATGTATTTAAGGTTATAAGATGGTTTTTTCTTTCTCTTTTGCATTAATGTGGTAGTACTTGTAGCTTTCACTTTTGATTCTTTCTAATGATTATATTACATTTCATTATAGCACTGAGTACTATATCTATGTAAATGATCTTAGGAAGTAGACTGTATCAACCTATTTCACTCAGACTTGCAAAAATCTACACAGGTCTTAATTTTATTCATGCTGCTGCTTAGTTTTATTCATGCCTCTTTGAAACTACTGTCAGTCTTAAAGGTGATTATACGCAAAAATCTTAGCCGAAGTGGGAACTCAGGCTGTACTTTCTAGCAAGGAATAACCTTGACGGATGCATAGCTGTAAAATTTCAGTGTCATCCCATACAGATTTGTCTTCTCAGAACAGAAAAACACTGCAACCTAAGATTAAATGAGCAGCTGGTAGAGAGTTTTTTATTTGATCATGTTGCTTTTTTAGACAGACTAATTGTTCTGATTTATGATTATCACCTGTATTTCATGGATGCTTGCTTCCAGCTCTAATTAATGGATAATTTTTAACTGCTGCAACTTTAACTGTTCCTAGGATTTCAAACAGTAGAAAAAACATGGGTGTTAGCAAATAGAGGCCTTACTTCTGTGACTTTTTTTGTGTCAGAAATGGAAATTATCATTGTTCAAGGTTGGGTTTATTTGAGATAGAGAATTTTACACTATCTATGAAATAAGACTATTATGCTATATATACAGTGATGATTATGATTGAAAGTATATAATAATAATCTTATACATAAAAAAGGAATATTTTAAAACTTTATAGTATAAGGTAGTTTGACAGTATTTAGGGCACATCAGATCTTTTACATAGTCTTGTTCATTTACATCTGGTCACTATATAACACAACAGCATGGTTTTATTAATGTTTCATTAACCTTTTTGTGACTAATGAATTATTTTCAGAGATTCATACAGTCTTGGTCAGAAGTTTTAAACAGATGGAGAATCCATCGTTTTCTTTGATATGGCATTTTAGTGATTCTGTGAACAATAAGTTCTTGCTATTCTGTTTTTTTATAGAAGCTCTTCTAGTCATGGCATGAATAATGAAGAGAAGTAGATGAAAGTAGAACATGGATTATAAAAGTTGGTACTGTTACAAGAAGAGTAGTGCACAAAAAAATACGAGTAAAAATGAAGTTTTTAAATATCAAAATGCCAACAGGATTTCATAGTACATAAAATAGAATGCCAAAGATATAAGAAGTCAGAGATTGTGCTCATGTGATAATTAGACAGAGTTGATGACCACTGAAGTGCTTTTCAATAGTCATCCAGATTTCATATATGCTCACTAGAGAAAACAGAGAAAACAGAATTCAGTCAAAATAGCATTCCTCTAGATGAGGCCTTCTTGAAACTGTTGCAAGAACTAAAACTGAAAAGTTTCTAACACTTCATTGTTTGTTTTTTATTATTTTGAATAATAACAGTGGGGATGATAACACTGGGGAATGAATTGTAAAAAAAAACAAACCCAACAAACAAACCACACAAAAGCACTTAGCTGATTCTCAAAGGAGGAGTTTTTTTGGATTTTTTTAATCTGCTAGTTTTATTAACCTGCATTTGCCCCACAGAAGTTTCTCTAATATCTCAATGGTCAAATTGACTATTCATGAGCCATTCTCTACACAAACGTTCCTATATCCGAGTAATTTTTTATTGCTGGTGTTACTCGTACCTGCTCTTTATCTTTCAGAATTTCCATAACTGTTTTGAGATTAATTCCTCAGATTTTCTTTCTGATTTGTTACTTACAGAGCATATATGAAGCTTAGCTGAGAACAACAAACAAACAAAAAAAAAATAGAAAGGTCTACATAACTAGAAGGTTAAAAATAACTAAGAAGTAGGTAAATTATATTTGGAGTGTACAGGGAATGTGTACTTTATTGCTTAGCATTTAAACTTCACCTTCAATAGTCATTAACAATATGTGAAATAAATTGGTTAGAAAAAATGATTAATTAAAACTGTGTCCAGATACATTTTGTAAAGTAAACTAGGATACTATGAAAAGGTTAAAAATTATTTCATAGAATCATAGATTTCAGAAGTATTTTAGATAGTTCATATATGTATATATACATAGGTATAGTTTCAATTAAAAAACCTAACCAAATGGACCAAAAAAACCTTAGCCTTTTTATTTTGAAACAAAATGTTTTGTGAAAAAGTTATAGATTCAACATCTTATTGATCTGAGAAGTGTTTAACTATCTTTGAATTAAAGTATTTAAGAGCAAAAATTCTTTCTAAAGCCTGGTCATAAAGCTCTGCACTAGGATAGGATGTGGAAAACATAGCTTTAAGTCCTCCCTATGCCTGTTTTCATTATATCTCAATTCTACTTTTTTTTTTTTTAATAAGATATATTGATTTATCTTTTATCAAAAAGATTAAAGCACGTGATAGCCATGAATTCTCCTTCAAATAGAATATTCCATCTAATAACAAAATTATAATCTATTTTTCAAAAGATACAGCAAAATATGAGAGTGATAGATGTGGGTAATACATACAAATAGCAAGTCAAAGTTAATATTAATGTAAGAAGAGAAATAGATATTTTGGTAGCCCACAAGATTTTATCCATTTCATTTGTAATGTGCAGAAGGATTTGATTGTTTTGTATGAATTACACTGTTTTCAAAGGAAAAAAGTAGTTCTATACAGTGCATTAGTCAAATATGATAGAGTATATAAATGATTCTGTATTTAAATAACTGTCTAAACACTAGCCAGATAATGAGTGCCTATTTACTTTTTTTTAAAATATCTTTGATTTCTTGCAATTCCAAGCAAAACTGAAATTTTAAAACTCTCAGTAGTGAAATATAAACTCTCTACCCCTTCCCTTTTGTTTTCCATTCCCCTTCCATAAACTGTTTTCAGAGAAGTATATTCTTCACTTTGTAAGAACTATTTCACCTATCGATTAAACTTGTCATCTAGTTTTCAGATTAAGTCCTCATCTTTAGTCTCCCTATGTCTTTATAAGGCTGTTCTTATTTTCCCTGTGAGTAAAATGTAGTGCAACAAATTATCTTCAACCACTGCTATATCTATGTATACATGGCTTTATTATCAGTGGAAGAATGGTAATTAGAGGGTCGGGATACTAAAGAAGGGCTAGTTTTCTGAAAACAGTAGCTTTAAACTTTCACAAGCAGTGAAACCAGTTGCAAAATGGTGTAAGACTGAGCTGGTCCATCATTTGCCATTGGCTAGTCATACAGTTTTTGATATACTGCCATCTGCTTCTGTAGCTAGGCAGGCTAAATGTCTTTCATTGACAGGCAGTTGTTAGCACTTTATATTGGCACTAAGTCCCCACAGGTACATTCTGTGCTCTGGTCTTCAATAAGAAAGCTGTGGCCTAGATGTGATCCTTCCATGCAAAACAGACATGTTATTGCAGCATCATTATGTTTAGGGCATCCCTGTGAAATGGATAAAGACAGCGGGAAAACTGTAGTGACGAAATCATTATTATGTTCCAGCCATCAAAATGAAAATACCCTTCAACCAAGCAGAGAGCTGTGTTTCTACACTGTGCTCATCTTATCATGTTGATTGGCCTTGACCGGGTAGATGAAGCTTGCATAAGGATATTGGGAACAAGGTGCGGTCACACCTTTCTTTTGTTAAATAGACATATTCTAGGGACTTGGGCTATATAGCTGCACAAAAAAATGTAATAGTTAATTTGGAAGAATTGCCTGGTTAAATAGAGTTTTAAATAGTGGCCCTTTTGAAACTACCAAAATAGATTGTATTTCAATGGTTTTGTTACCTCTAGAGGTACCTACAGAGCAAGATAAGCATTTCAGAAAAAAAGACGAACCTTTGAAATTTAAAAATGTAAAATATTCTAGCTGCTCCCTGGCACAACAGTGACAGCTTAAGCCTGTCTGACCTTAAGTCAAGTTCCTGTTAACTTGGTAAATACTCTGTTTAAAATTTGCTTTAGTGAGTTTGACCTTTGCTGATGGGAGAGAGTGGAAAACAGGCTTATTCAAGTCTATTATGTTTCCATTAACTCAGAAAGCAGAGACACTTTCTGTCATTTTAAGTGTCCGTATTCTGGAATCAGCGGCATTAAATTCGACCACCTCTACCCTTATTAACATATGTCATTATAATCAAAGAAAATTACTAAAATGCTGGAGGACTTCTTCTGTATCTTGCAGGTCAGGCTTGGCTTGCGTTCATGGGAAAAAATGTCCTCATGGATATGAATATTAATGTTTTAAAATTATAATCTTTGTGAATATTTGTGCCCCTTTATCTCCTTGTTTCCTTTTAGAATTTCAGCATTTGTTTTATATTTCATAATTGTATCCTTTCTGTCAGTAAACAGACACGGACATAGCACTCTGGTCAAGGCTGCATTAAGGTTCTCCAACCTATAACACTAACAAGAAAAAAAGTTGTGGCCTCAAATTAATTAGAGGGTGTCTTATAAAAAAAAATCAAAAGCATACATAAAAAAAGTCATTGAAAAAGTGTTGTGATCATGAAGGATATTTTTATTCATCTATATCTTTTCAGTTGCAACAGTTATTTTTATGAATTTTCAACCTGTCTTCCAAGTACATATGTGAATCTATAAGGTTCGTTAGCAAATACATCACAAAGATGACAGGTTTTGGTTTTGTGAATACAGCTGTGTCTTGGAGTAGGAAATTACCTTGACTATACTTCTGACAGTATCCTCTTTCAGTTGCTTTGTTTGCTTTTTCTCGTCTAGGTTTTTTGTAGTGTCTGGTGGGTAAGTTCCAGAGACAACACCTCCATGTCAATCACATACTTGCAATTTCCTTAAAATATCATTTACTCTCCTTTTTGGTGCAAAAGATGCCACTGCATGTCGCATTATACTGATCATGTCAGTGTGTTAATACTGGACCTGAGATCATTCAACACATGATGTTTACCTATGCTTCCATTTTTGGAAAACAGAAGTCTTATGATCATCATAATATTAAATGATACACTACAAAGTATTTAAATAATGTATTAGAGAAAATAATACAAGAAGAAACTAATTCATCAATATGGCTTGTTTTGTCTTTGGGCTACAGTTGTTCTTTGCCTCAAATTCTGAACCATTACAGCACTGTTGTGTCAGAGAAGAGTATTTTTTACAAACCTCACAATATGGATTTCGTAGACATTCTGAAATTACTTATGTTCTTTTCAAAGCAGAGTGGAGTTTTTTCTGTCTACAATCTATAGAAAATGATAGCAAGAAAGTTGAAAAAAAGATCAGATTGCATGCTGTATTAATTTTGTTTTAGACATCATTGAATTCACGGACATGTAACATTAAGTATCAAGTACATACAGATAAGGAGTGCAGGGGCCAACCTTTAGGATCATAGAATGTGTTGGGTTAGAAGTGACCTTTAGAGGTCAGCCAGTCCAACCCCACTGCAGTGAGCAGGGACATCTTTAACTAGATCAGATCTCTCAGAACCCCATCAAGCTTGGCCTTGAATGTCTTCAGAGATGAGGCCTCCACCACCTCACTAGGCAACTTGTTCCAGTACTTCAACACCCTCATAGTGAAGAACTTCTTCCTAATGTCTAATGCAAATCTACACTGCTCTAGTTTAAATCCATTGCCCCTTGTC
>NW_010201635.1:0-211 GCF_000695765.1 Mesitornis unicolor
TCTGTTAGCAATAAGGAATTATTGGCTGGGAGAACTGGCTTTGAATGTGGTAAATTTCATACAGTGCAGGGAAAAATGATGTTTTCTCTACCCAAAGCACAGGAGTTCAGGTTATGCGAATGAGCTCACTTGAGATCTGTACAACTCCAGAGATGTCTGTATTTGCATCCTTTTTGTCAGGTTTGGACAAATGTGGTACGCACATAAATTC
>NW_010201636.1:0-12391 GCF_000695765.1 Mesitornis unicolor
ATTTGTAAAGGGCGAGTGTTAGGAGGAAGGAATCAAGCTCTTCTCAGTGACAGCCAATGACAGGACAATGGGCAATGGGAGCAAGCTGGAGCATAGGAGGTTCAATGAACATGAGGAAAAACTTTTTTACTGTAAGGGTGACAGAGCACCGTTCCGGGCTGCCCAGAGAGGTTGTGGAATCTCCTTTTCTGGAGACATTCAAAACCCACCTGGATGCATTCCTGTGTGACCTGGTCTGGGTGATCCTGCTCTGGCAGGGGGGTTGGACTGGATGATCTTTTGAGGTCCCTTCCAACTCCTAACATTCTGTGATTCTGTGATTCTTGTGATCCTAGCTGTTGTGAAACATTTGCACTTACAAAACTAAAATCAAAATTAAAGTATATATTTAAAAATTTATATGTATGTGGATGTATGTATGTATAAAAAGCAGCTAACTATAAAACAAGAAAAAAGCAGAAAATCTTACTGTAATAGTGTGAGGACTGAAACCTCCCAGCAATCTCTTTTTCCAATAGTCTTTTCCACATGTCTACTGCAACAAATTTCAGCAGGCTCTGAAGCAGACTTTGCTATGTCCTTTCTGGATGGAAGTTTAAAAGTGCCTGGCTAAAGCTTTATTTGAAAAAAGAAGACTTCTATTCTAGGAGATTATTCTCTTTGGCAGGTCATGTTATGGCAGTATGAGAAAGGGAGCACTTCATGAGAAGAAGAGAATTGGGACCTCGAGAGGAGCATGGATGAGAGACACAGGGCAAGAAGCATCAGACGCCCCATCCAAAGTCACTGCGTGGAAATAGCCCCTTCTGTCTGTGTGCTTCATCTGCAGTGATGAGGACAAAAGCTTTTCCTAGGTTTGAAAGTAAAAGAGCATTGAAGATTAAGAGGTGCTTGTGTACTTTGCTAAGGCAGGTTATATGAGTCATACACAGAAACTTTACACACTCTAACACTTTAACATCTCATTAGAGGCTGTTTCAAAATAACATACCTCCTCTTTCTTCATACAATGTTATGGTTTAGAGGCATTGTATTTGCTACAAATTGAGGACCACTCATTCTAAAAGAAAAAAATTTCCCCCAACATCACATGCCCTCTTTCCCCTTAAGATCATACACCATTTCTTTTCCATCTCTCTCTTCCTCCTGACTTCTTTTCATGAATCAGAAAGAGTTGTGTGTTTACTTTCCCTTAAAAGCAAGCAAATAACCATGGCATATAGTGATCCTGCTGCAACGCCTCCTCCTGCCCACCACCTCAGTGCCTTTTGAACTCTATTGTTCATGTTTTTTCAGAAGATTTGGAACGCTTCTGTAAATTTTCTGGCCAGAGTACACTACACAGATACCTGTTCTCTCAAACCTACTCTCAGGGCTGTGTATTAGATCATAAATATGTATTTACATGAGGCTGATACTGATAACAGCTATGAACCTAATAGAAAATTTTGCATTCAACAAGAGAAAAGATTTTCGTTTTTCATCAGCCTGTAAGTCTTGCTCTCAAATTCATTTCTTTCCACTGGATACAATCTAATATGGTTTGAGAGTATCATAGCAATCTTGATGCAGCACCTGTTGAAATATACATGGCCACCTCCTGGGGTGTGGATAAAACCTCAAAACGGAGAATAAATAACTTATTATAAAGAACTAGATTTCCAGTTGTTATTCACGGTAATATAAAAGAACTCCTTCTTTATAATTTAGAAACTCCATCGGGTTCATATCTTTATAGTATTTTGAAGGCATGCATCAGGTAGAAGGAAAGAATAAGCATTTACTTTTCCATTAAGGAGGGTAGAAGGAGGGGAGTGCCGTGCTGCTTTATATATAAAGGTACTAGTCGCCACTAAAAAACTGCAGATGAAAAAGCTACATACATTCTCATAAAAATAAATAAGGAGCTCATTTCTTTCACCTATGAAAGAAATATATTAAAGAAGGTCCCCTGACATTAAAACTTTAAGGGAAAAAAAACCAGAAACCAACTCCAAAAAAACCCCCAGAGAAAGATGTACTAAGGCTTTGGGTCACAGAGCCTGAAGACATCAGCATGAGAACAGATTTGTACTGCTGGCCCCAAACCAGGTGGAGAATGAGTTCCTAGTGGGGGTTATGGGTTCCTATTGCAAGCAAGGTGGGACACTTGCTGCATCAATCATCCACAATGTCTCAGTGGCAAATCCATGGACCAGTGAGACACCTGACACTGAATTGAGCTTCTTGGCCTCTTGGCCAGAACAAAATCAAATGCCATGATATCACAGCAAGTGGAAATGAAAAATGCAATATAGTGAACAATAACACGTACAAAAATCAGAAAGGGATTTGAAGACACCCAGAGTAGGCTGACATTTGGATGTTGTATTTCAGTTTCAAAAAAGATGGCTATTATGTGAAAGCTATGAAATGTGACATTTTTTTACCAGCTAGCACTAGGCTTCTTGTTATAACTGTTACATACTTTCTCTGCGTGTCTCTGTGCCTGTGTGTGAGCACAAGAGAACATAGTTTTTCATTACAACTTTGCATTGCTTGAAGCACAGTGCCGAAGGTCCAAAACTTTCTCATGTTCTTTCTCTTTAGATTGTTCTTTCGGTCCTAAGAACTGGGTTGGCTTTTCAAAGCCACCTGGAGAATATGGATGAATCTCAGCGTTGACTCCTTCAGCCATTATCTTGATCTAAAGTACAGAAACCCAACAGGAGCTGACTGAGCTGGTGCATGCATAGGACAAAGAGAATCTACACTCAAGATACCCAAATTCACTCTCTTGGCTACATCTGTACCTCTAAATTAAATAGTGCGATGACACAGGCCCTAGAGCTCAATTATCATCCTGTTAAATTATTTGAATGGTGTGTGACAGAGCCAGCTAGCTTTCTCCCCAAAAAACCTGCAGACACAGTTAAGGAGTTAGCAAGGGCTACGGCCCCTTCCCAGCAAAAACATCAGATGCAGCTACCCTGTTTTAGAGAGCTGGTGCTCTCTTGCTATACCCAAAGCCAAAGGCCTTAGCACAGTTGCATTTGCTACATACATGTAGCCACTCTATCAAGCCACCAAGGCATGATTACAGGCTTCTCTAATGCTATTTAACACATCACACACTGCAGATACTCCAAGCAAAAGAACCAGTAAAACACAGTGCAAAACAATGATCAATTATGCGTACTTTTGATAACAGCTGTGAACAATTGGAATTCAGCACTTATTTATTTGCATTTTAAAAAAATCAAAGAGTACTGGGAGGATAGTCCTGTGCCTGACAGCAGATCTGGCATGGCAGTGGATTCAGGTCCTGGCTGTGCTGAGTCTTGCTGTGTGACCCTGGGAGTTAGACTTCATATTCCTGAGACTCAGCTCATCAATAAAACTGCAATGACAAAACATCCTCAATTCCTGGACAACATAGTCAGCTCATCGGGGCAGTGTGTGTACATCTCTTAATATCATTTTGGACAGCATGAAACTCAACGGGCTCTCGCTCTCAATTTGGGCCTTTAGGCTTCTGGAGTACACAAAACAATAGAGTTGTATATTCTGAATAGCTTTAGTAAATCATCTATTAAAAAAAAGAGTTTTCACAGATTTCGCAGCGTGCCTCATCATGGGATGTACTGCCAAAATTGTAACAATCAGCTGTCTATCTGAGGTATTTCTGTGGCTCCCAGAACTATAGTATATCAGCATATCACAAACTTTAATGGATTTTTCCTCTCCATGCAGCTGTGAGACTGAGAAGGCAGTGTTAGCATCCCCCTTTTACAGCAGTCAGTGAGACCTGCATCTGAGCTGGGGGAGGCTGACAGCTCGGGAAGAAGTACACTGCATGGTCCCATTGCCACTGCCCCTTTGCCCCAACACCCTCACCAGCCTGGAGCGTACCTTATCCAGGTCCCAAATGTGGGGGTTGGAGGTCTGGGATTGCAGGGTCCACTGCAGAGCACATTTCTCCAACTGCCTGGAGCTAACCAGCAAGAGTAAGTCATTTGGAAGTCTAATGCCCCTGATTCCTATAAGGTTGATTTTCAATGCACCTTTGAACCCAGACTGAGACAGAGCTGTGCTCTCAGCTACTCACAACATGCACGATAGGTACAAATTGTGCCAGTTGGAGTATGATTGTCTGCATAAGCTGTGGGGCTGACAAAGTCCAAAGGGCTGACCAAGGCTACAGAGGACATTACAGACAGGGAAAGCTTTTTCTCCTCCACAGTGTCCAAGGCAGATTCTGCAAACTTTAAGCTATTTTTCCTTTTAGATGTAATTTCTCTTCTGGGTAGGAGAATCAGGGAATCAGAATTTTGTTTTCAAAATAACTTTTTCCTCTCGACGATAATTGACCAGACAAGTTGTCTTGCAGCTTCTGGGAATAAAATGGTTACTATAGATTAAGTGGTTTCTCATTTCAGGAATAGGTTTTACTCAAGTAACTGTCAAACTGTGTCCATATTTTAGGAACAAGAATGTTGTAACTGTTGCCTTCGCTGTAGAGAGGCCAGGAACTGGCAGGGGACTACCTCTGGGTCCTTAGTGGATCTGACAGGGATAAGGAAAAGTGGTCACTGATTTCTTCCCATAGATTTTGAAACTCTAGGCAAGGTGCCTGAGCCATCACCAGTAGCGAAGAGAGCCAGAAGGAACTGATATTTTAAAACCCATTTTGCAGTTAAATGATGCTGCAAAAATAATCTGCATTTTGAAAGAGAATTGAAGATCAATTAAAAGCTAGGTATGTTCTTTTCGGGTGATTTTGCCAAAGAAAGTATCTATAAATTTGCTTCCTGGCAAAGAACTGTAGCTTTCTTGGTTCTTCTGCGACGTATGTCAGCACTGTCATTAATTTGCTAAGGAGATGCACTTGGCGAACAAGACAGAGGTAGAAGCTGAGAAAATGGTTGGTTGAACAAAGCCATCCTTTCTTTTCCTGCTGTTAGGCAGCACTTAAAAGAAACTGAGGTGGAAGCTAGTTTTCTTTTCAGCATGAGGTTGGAGAACACCCAAGATCTTTAAATGCAGGTCAGCACCTTAGCCAGTGAGGAAGAAGTAATTAAATTACATTTGTCCAGGCTGGTTGTTAAGTTGTCCTGGGTGGCTGAACAATAGGCTTTCCTGAGCCTGGAGAAAATACATGTTTTTCCAATTAGATGAAGCAACAAGAAGACAAAGAGATGTAGCAAGGATGCTCTAAATGACAAGAGCTACAGAGACAGAAAATCTCATGTTTGTACTGCTAAGACAGCATGAAAGGAGTTTAAGAAGCCTGTGAAAAAAGAGAGAGGACGTAAGTAAGGCAAAAGAAATTCAGAGGTGTGGACACAGATAACATATAAAAGAGAACAAAATTTTGTTATTGTCTTTGTATTGTATTTTCTCAGTCTGTGATGGAGTTACATAAATCTAATACTGATAGCTGCAGTATCAGTTAGAGCATGGAGAACCTGCAAAGAAGTCCTGCTCCATCAGCCTCTGCTCCATGCAGACCCAACTTCAGCCTCTCAGACTCCAGTGAGTGCAGGGCTCAGTGTCATAATCTGGACAAACACTGCTTTGAGAGGTAGCAATTTGAGATTTATGTCCCTCACCAAAAAATACGGTCGGCCAGGACACAGATCTGCTGTACCTTTTTGGAAACACACACACGCACTTCACTCTGTGTGACATTTTCAGCAGATGTCAAAAACAAGTTACATCTATATTCTAACAGACTTATGTGACCATTTCAGGCAGTGAGATGAACATTTTTAAAATAAATTACTGTTTTGTCACTCCTATCACCACTGTCTTCTACTTAGGATATTCAAAACTTCTATTGCACTGTTATAAAAATGAACATTTCCTTTTACTTTGGGGCATGAAGACTCGCAATTTACATTATTGCAAAACAGTTTTCATAATATGTTGTTCTAAAAGCTTTATGTTTCTTTTTCTGATGTTACTAATTTTTGTCTGTGTCTTTTTCAGCATCCCATTGCCAGTAGCCTACGACACTGTGAGTGATCATTTGTGTGTTTGCATGTTTGTGCAAGTCAAGCCCTGTGTAAAAGGGAATAATAATTCCCTGGCACACACACGCCATACAGAAGGTTTTCTATTTTCATAGAGTCTTCTGTCCCACTACTTTACTTCAAGTCTCCTCTCTTCAAAATAGGAACAACTGTTCCTTCAATAGCATTTGGGATCCAATATGACAAATGAGTGTTTGTAATAGATGTTCTTATTCATACAAGATGATCCACTCATGTCAGAGAGGCTCTTCTGAGGCACATAAGGGTGTCCTTTGGATTAAAACCAGCATAATTTGTGTCAAAAAAAGTCATCAGGGAAACAAAACAAAACTCCAAGAAAATAGACACGATGTGGTAAATTTAAAACACAGCTGTATCCTCCTTCTAGTGGCTAGCTCAGCTGGAGTAAATCACGCCTACCTAGTTTGATGTGGCCATGGGACCACCACGGACTTGGAGTGCTCTGCATTCTCCCATTAGTAGAAAATTGACAGAGTTCCAGAATATATTTTAAGTTGGGCATGGACTTAGCACTCCCACGGATGGTAAGAGAAAGCCAAGAAGAATGTGATATATTTTGATCCTTATGCTTCTGATTTATTTCTTGTCTTCTTCCGTACTTTTTTTATTACTATTAATTTCAATTTAATTGGAAGGGCCTGGCCTCCTTTGCTCTAGGCACCATATACATTAATTAAAATACAGAAAGACAGATTAAAAAGTAATTCAACAAAAATTTTTTGATTAAACCTAGTATCTGTGTCCAGTAGGTCATCTTAAAACATTCCTCAGAAATACCAGGCACAGCAACTATCAGTTTAGCTCTTTGGCCTCTCCAGGACCAAAGCAGAAGGCCAAACAGATTAAGAAATCCAAGCTGAAGAGGAGATTAGAGAATTTCTGAAAAAAAAAAACAGCCAGCAGGATGCTCCATTGCCTCTCAGATGGTGAAGTCCAGATTCATTGCTAACCCCGGTTGCCCAGTTCAGGGCAGGTGAGGAGGAACTACTCTGCCAAGGACACAGGTCTGTGCTCTGCTGTTACCACCAGCTTTCTGACTTCTTGGTGGCAGGCAGCGGGCGGACTCGGCAGTCTGCAGGGCAGCAATGTCGGTGCTCTCAGCTCAAGGTATTGGTTGCTAAGTGGACTTGTGCATTTTGCACGAGCTCTCACCCCTCAGGCACTCCCACAGGGGATGATACAATTGCTATTTCTTAAGGTGGCTGATGCACAAGAAGTATCAGAGAAATGATCGCATTTATCTCATCAGGAATAGATTTTATTATCTTGGGTTCTGCTCAAGGCCTCAGCTTTATGTAGGTGCATTTTGCTTTTTGAGAATCAGTGCTGTAAACTCCTTTTTGTACTGATTCTCTCTGTACTGATTGACTTTCTGGACAAAGGAGGTTATAGTTCAAGTCTTCCAAGGATTTTAAGAAGAAAGTAGCTGAGCTGATAGCAAAATACACAATCTCTCTTTCAGAGTTGTTACTCTATTACAGTTTTGTGGGATAGCAAACACTGCCCTTATACATTAGAAAAGGCTAGACTTTTACAGTGAAAAGTGTTATATCTTGATTTTTAAAAAAATAATAATTGCATATAAAATAACATGTTATCTGATAAATCATGATAAGACAATATCTGATTAGCATGAATTCTGCGGAGAGAAACTACATGTTGATAAATTAGCAGGTAAAAAAGAAAAGATTCCTTTGGGTACACAAAGTTTTTGACAGGGTTGCTAACATCATGTTACTACTGAACTTAGAAAGTCATAAAGAGGCAAAGTATCAGTGTGAATTAAGAAATGGCTAAGAGACAGAAAACAAAGAATTAATGGCCAAGTTAAAAATTTAACAGCAGATGCCTCGAGATTTTGCATTGTCACTGGCATTATTTAACATACCTATTAACACCTGGAACAGGAAGACGAACAGTGGAGCATCCCAATTTGCAGATGACAATATATTATTTACACAACTGAGGATCGGGAACCATTTCAGAGATTTGCGAAGAAACTTAACCTATACAGATCTTAGCTTCATGAACACAACAGCAAATAAAGTTTTAATGGCGCCACTGAAAAAATGGAAAGCAATATGCATCAAACTGAAAGAAAATGAGTTATACACACAACACACGCTGCTTTAAACTACGTTAGGAAAAAGATTGCCTAAAGTTGTGACCGTGTTACAAAGACTGCAATTGCAATTAAACAAGCAAATGCAATTTAATAACAAGAAAAATCGTAATGCCAGTATATGAAATAATGATGTGCCATTATAATATTGTATCCAAATCAGACCCTGTCATCTCAAAAAAGTTATTAAAAATTACATGTTCACAGACAGGTTGAAAATCATTAAGAGCACAGAGGTCACTTAAGTGAAATCAAAATGAAAAGACTGGGATTGTTGACTTTGCAAATTAGAAGACCTAGAAAGCCTACATAAAAGCATATAAAATAATGAATTGCTCAAAAAGGCAGATTGCTGGCTCTGCTCTCTTTTGCCAAGGAGACATTCAATGAAAATGAAAGATAATCAATTCAAAGCTGATAGAAAGTAATCATTTTTCATCCAGTGCATGATAAGACTGTGGAACTCCCTGCAGCAAAGCAGTCTGGAGATCAATAGTGTAGTAAAGCCCAAAGAGGAACCTGCTTTCTTATTGACAACACAAATACCCCTCCTTTTAACAACAACACAAAAAAGTATGCTGGAAGGAATAAATATTCCAAGGTTTAAGTCAAACTCTGTTGATTATAGATTTGCTTGGCCACATTTCCTACAATGTTCCTGCACGCTCATTGAGTCAGCTGGCTTTGAGCCCTGAATGGACCCAAAGGTGGCCTGAACGGACCGCAAGTCTGAAGCAATAGGGCAGTTCCTTTTATCCCCATCTTTCTATAAATAAGCTTCAAGGACACACCTTGCACATACACCCCTCAGTAGCACTCTGTGGTTATTTGTTAACCAGCAGTTCAATATTTTGGAGGGCAATTTCCATGACATGGCCTCCTAAATATCTCTTCCTAAAATGCCTCTTTCTTTACACATCAGGCTGCGGTACCTAATGAAGGCAGAAGCTTATGCATTGTCAAATAGTTCAGAGAGTGGATTTTCTATCTATTCTTTTTCTCGTTGTGATAGATAGCACAACTCTCCTTCTTCTCATTTACAAAGATTTTTCTCAAATGAACTATGAATAATTAAAATCTAACTCCATTTGTTCTTTTTTTTCTTAATTGAAGAAATTAAAGATGTATGTAGTGTGACTTCAAGGACTGCATATGAAAAGATATACATTATTTTATTCAAGTATAGCACTTTAAATGGTACAGCGTGTATTTTTTTACTAATTCATGCCTCATTCAAGTTAAATATTTGTGCTATATGTGGCAAATTAAGCTAATAAAAGCAACTTTGTTAGACACTAGTGTGTTTGTCACATCTGCAAACTCCCATTTTTCCATCCTTGTGCTCCCTGAGCAGTAACAGTTTCTTTCCTACACTTTCTTCTCCTTTTCTTTTTTTTAACCCCAACATTGAGTTATTGCATTTATATTATTAATAAGACTGTCCATGGCTAAATGACTGAAATACAGATTCATTATGGACAAAAGCCCTCTTGCTGTAGGGCACAAGCTGTCTGTTTGGGGTTAAGAAGAAATCTCTCCAAAGGTCCGGTTGTTACAGTTGTTCATTAGGAGATTAGTTCACCCTCCCTAGATGCATCTCTTTATGATGACTTTTTGAGACAGGATGCTGGAACAGACTCATAATTTAGCAGGTTCTGTGCTGCTGTCCCTCTGGTCCTAACATGTCATTGTTAGAAAACCTATTGAAGATCATTACCGGAGGCTAAAGAATAAGCAAAACCTAATAGGCAGTATTGTCCACATGGATCATTTGCTAATTAATTTCATCTGTAGGTAAAGAAAGGATGCTAGACCAGTAGATCATGGGATCATTGTATGACTTTGTTTGCAATACACTCCTAAAGACTTTTGTTTTACAAACACGCAGGTGTTAGAATTTTGAATATCTTTCTGTTTCAGTGGTTGTCCTTCCTATGCCCATTTTTAAGCCATCAGGATATTTATTATATCTTCAGTTACCTACACAAGACAAAACACAGAAGGATGAAGGGCACTTTTTTTTGTGAATAAAGAATTTCACTGTGCCCAGATCCTGATTTCCAAAATCCTTCTCAACGGAATATTTGCAGTTCGTCCCCATCTTCTGAAACATACCATGACCACTATTAAAACTCCTCACCATTCCCTATGTCACAAAATCCCTCTTAACTTCCCAAAGCCACCTCCAGAGCCTTCTTTCTCCACTTTGCTTGCTAGATGAGTGAAAGATTACCTCGTCTGCAGTTGGCCCAGTGCTGCTTAGTGCTGACCGACCGCAGCACAGGGACTGCCCAGGTGGCCACTGCCAAACAGAATAAATAAGGGTTAAACTGTCCTTGACATGACTTCAGCTGGAGCAATGATATATTCTCTCATCTAGCAAGCCGTTGATTTTCACAAAACTTGTGGGAATGTAATATCTTCGAAACCTTTACTCCTCTGTCAAATAGAGCTGAAATTGGCCCCCAGGTTCAGAAGTTATAAGAAGAGACCTGACAGACAGCATGATGGCGTAAACCTTGTTTCCTTAGGAAACCTGGCTAAAAATATCTAACCTTAAAAGCAAGAAAATGAAGAGTAAAAGACATCATAAATTCTACAATGCTCCCATGATAAACAAAGATACATTATCCTCACCAAGTACAATGGAATGAGATTTCACCACCGCGGAACAGCCTGTGAAGTGCTGACTGCTTGTTGAAGTCAATGGTGCAATAAGAAATGACACGCTGCAGAGTTAGCAACACACTTAACTATTCACTGCCCTCAATTAGATGGTGGAAGGGAACTTGTCATAAATTAGTGTTTGCATCATCTGACAGGGATTATTGTTCTGTGATCCAGTGGCTGTCATTACAACTGTGAAACGCAGGTTTGCAGCTCCTCTTTAAGCTTGGCCTTAAACATGTGAAGTCTTTGGTGGTATTCACCTGGTATGAAGTTAGACACTTGCTGGAGGTGCACCAGCAAGAAGGCTGGTCCTAGCCTCTCACTATTGATGGTGGAGAAAGACTGGCTCTTCTGAAGAGCATCTCAAACCAGCTGCTGTGCTGCTTCATCTTTTGAGGGAGTCTTTAACTTTCTACCAACCAGCAAAAGAGGCTTATGATACTCATCTCCTAACTTAATCTCCAAAGATTGGTGTCTAAAGGTAAGCAGAAGCACCACCACTCTTTAAAATGCTTGCAAAAAAGACTGGGATTTGTTAACATTTTCCTTTCCATTTCATCTTCTCTTTAATGGCATGTAAAGCAAAAACTCCTCAGTTGTTTATTTTCTTCTTTGAACACCAGCATCACATATTCCCTTGCACAAGTCTATGGAGCAGATAAATTACTTGGCCACAGCTCCCTTTGCTGGCTCTGCAAAAATGGAGCTCAAGCAATGCTGATCCATGCTTCGTAAAAGGTGAAGTCTCATATGCGTCACTTGGGCTCAGCCTGTATTTGTTGCAGTTTCAATGAAACAACTAAATGTTGGGCAACTAAGAGCCCAGGTAGAGCAATTAAATTTAACTAATTATTTCTAGGTCCTTCTGCACTGAAATGTTTACGGCCTAACATTGTTTCTGTGAAACCAGTGGTTTAAATAAATTTTTTAGACCTGAAAGAACATATCTTATCAGTCTAAAACAACCAAAAGGCACAGTAATTTAAACACATTTTGAGTCTGAACTGGCAGACTCTATCAATTAAAGGGGCAAAAATAAGAAGATTAATCTGTTGTGTCCTGCCTTTTAGAATGATTATTGATATATATGGAGGGGGGGATGCTAGCTGGGCTTCTGGGGGCTATACAATTGCAGTTCCCTCAGCAAAGTCTAGACACTTTCCCATACCAAATGTGTGCATACTGTCAGGATGATATCGCGCATATGCTAAAAACCTGGTCAACAATATATTGATTTTCAGACAAGCTATCCTGACCAACAAAGTGGGTGTGCTGGTTTTAGCTGGGATAGAGTTATTTTTTTTCATAATAGCTAGTATAGGGCTCTGGTTTGGATTCGTGCTGAGAACAGTGTTGATATTGTAGTTAATGAGCAGTGCTTACACAGAGTCAAGGCCTTTTCTGCTTCTCATCCCACCTCGCCAGTGAGTAGGCTGGGGGTGCACAAGAAGTTGGGAGGGGACACAGCTGGGACAGCTGACCCCAGCTGACCAAGGGGATATTCTCCACCATGAAATGGTGGAGTTCAGGATTTCCTGTAGCAGAAACAAAATAACAAGCAGAG
>NW_010201637.1:0-20015 GCF_000695765.1 Mesitornis unicolor
ATATAAAAATTATGTGGAAGAATGCTAAAATAAATGGGTTCCTCAGATCCAAGTCAGAAATAAAGCTTCCTCAGATTCACAACTTGAGACAGTTAAAATGCAAAAGTACAGTGTTGCAAATGCAGACTTGTTATTTTGAAATAAAGCTGGACATCAAGGTTAGGACATTGCTATTCTTCTCATATGCCTTTAGAAGACCTTTCAGATTATATAAGATAATAAGGAAAACCAAAGAGTCTCATAGCTTATGCAAAAGGACTATGTATTTGGGTGAACAGATGTGGGAATGACACTTCAGGGAATTCACGATTGACTTTCATATCCCACTGGAACAATATCTATATGCACACTTTTTTATTGAAGGACGTTAGAGTTATAAAGTACAGGTCAAGAATTAGGAGTCAAGCAGATTTCAAAATCCAGCTGAAATGACAACAAATGAACCTGTATTTTGAATGTCAAAGGTTGTAAAAACTACATGGAGAAACTAGACTGTATTCCTCACAACCAAAAAGTCACAGGTAAAAGACGTTTCAGAATCAATCAATCAATCAATCTCTCTCCAAAAATGTAATAACGGTGTGGTGATTTTATCTATAAAAATTAACACAATTAAATAGTGGATGTATTATGCATGGCATTTTATTTCCTCCTATGTGTGCTTAATAACTCCATTTAATAAAAATGTATCAGACTATTCTGACAAACTGAAGGTAGTGTGTTTTGATGACAAAATAATTTTCATGCTTTAGCATGTGGCAACTGACTATGCTAGAACTCTTATTTGAGGCAATATGATTAAAAAACTATTCCGGATATTAGCTGAATTAAGGATATCAAAAAGTTGTATGTTACAGCAACAGGAAGTTTAACTCTTGTGACAGATCAACTCTAATTTGGTAATACTTGTCTTAGACTGATATCATCATTGTCACAGTGTTTCCTGGAAGTGTGTGTCATCAATATCTGCAGGATGAGAATCTATTTTTAATTAACTATATATTAGTTTTGTGACATTCTTTAAACTCTAATTTCCATATGTATTTTTAATGAATCCACTGATTGGAGATAATGGAATGAGAATAACCTTGAAATGCTTTTTTGCCTTTCTACTTGGAGAACTTCATATGCCACTAACTTTCCTATCACTTGGGTAATGTTATGACTATTTATAGTATCACATTTATATTTTATTTTTATTAGCTATGTACCTTTTAAGTTAGAAAGAAAACCCCACAGTTTTCAATACTGATAAATTCCTCTTTCAAAATTTGTGTACTCTGACTGAAGCTTTCATGTGCAACCTCACACATCTGGGACACATCATAAGTACATCTTAAAACTCTCTTTTGATCTTAGCATTTGAGCATGCTGAGAATTCATTTTGAACAAAGATTGCGGGTCATTGCTGAATTGGATGTTTTTAAAAAGTTCTGGCTAGCAGTATGAAAAAATAATATTTATGCTTGAGTTAAAAAGCCCTTAATTACCTCCCCCTAAGAAGAGAGTAGTGTATCAAAAATACTTTTGGTTTTTTTATACAGAATTTTAAATATATGTTTAAAAAATCCAAGAGTTTTGATGGCCTTTTTTAATTTTCATTAATGCTAACATGGGAGAGCAAAAGGAATAAACATTCAAGCCATAATTTGCAAGGACTCTTTTTAGTATATGGTCTGTCAATAGACAGAAATACTGAACAATCTAAGGCTTCAACTTATGAAGGCTTTTTAATTACCCACAATCATGATAGCTTCTAAAAAAATCAGGAAAAGGTTAAGAACTATCCTAACAATGACATTTTTTTGTCTTCGGGATTCCAAACTTGAAAAAATTTGTTTATCTCTCTTCTCAGTGCCAATTAAGCAAACTACTAATGGAAGTTTCCCATTTCAGAGAATAGTTTCTGAAATGTCCAGAAAAGATCTGGGAAATCATTCAAAGTTAGATTGACTTTTGTACAGAAATTATCAAGGTTTATTTTGCAAGGATAGGGAGGGTAAAAGGATTCTTAAAAGTGAAATTAAGTTTAGTATTTTAGATGAGTAGCACCTAGCCATTTTAACCATATTCATATCTATATAAATGAATTACATCCTGAGCTCCATTTCACCATTATGTAAATTAAAAGACAACACTACTTTAAGCAGATAGTTGTTTTGATATTTTTTTTTTACCTCCAAAGAAATAGTTCTCTCCAGTTTTAACTTGCAGAGGGCTGTTTGTTCGAACAGCTGAAGCTTCATCGCCATCAATGGTGAGGACAGCAAAATTTTCCTTAGCTAGGAATCGGACTTCATGCCACTGCCCGTCATTGAGACCAGAGCCTATGAAAAACAGAAAAAATTGGAACATTAGTCCAGTATTTATTATCTTTTAAGTGCTTTGTGTGTGTTTCTTTCAGGCTCATTATGTAAGACTTAATGAAGAGTATTGCAGAAATTAAATCACTTTAAGTGTAATAACAAGGCATTGTTATTAAAGTAACTATTATGAAAAAAATAACATTAGACTATAAATGCAAGTCTTGGAACTACCACAGTGTCCATTCTGTAAGGTATAATTATGTCTAATTACAGATGTTATCACTCACCTTTCCCATCAAAAGGCCATATTCTACATTCCACTAATAAAGAATGTCTCTTAATAGTTTCTATGATCAAGTTCAAAAGGAAAAGATATTGATTAATCCATTTAACTATAGTGAGTAACAAGCACAAAGGGCACATTATGCTCGTGATTGCTGCCTTTATCAAAAGCTAAATATTTCCAAGAGAAGGAAAAGGAAAAATAGGAAGGGGAAAGGCTCACATAGAAGATGAGTTCACAACTAATCCTGTCACTAGGATGTGGGGCTAGTCACAGAAAATTAAGACATTATCACAGAGGCACTGCCAAACCATCAAATGTCTGTCAAAAACTGCAGTCTTAGGGGAGCACCATCCTCCCAATACTGACAGCAGTGAAGCAGAGAGATCTGTTCATTCATTCAGGTCTTTTAAAAAAACAGAATTTATACACTTCTAACATTGTTTTCAGCAGCTGACAGGAAGCCAGTTTGCCTGGCATGTTCAGTTGCCACTGAAGAATAGCAGAAGAGTACTAGTTTGTTCTGATCATTACCGTGCAGGCAGGTTATGTTGGGTCAGCAAGTTAAGTAGCAAACACTCCAGTAAATGTAAATTCCAAATTATACCACCTCTCATAAGTGGCATTTTCTCCACCTATATAAAGGTGCTAAGTCACCTTAGCAAAATATCATATGCCAAAATAAACTGCAATGCAATAAGCTGTTTCTAAAATTAAGTAGGATACACAATATCAGTCAAAGTATAATAGAAGATAAACTTTACAAATATTCAAAACAATATTTTCTCTGTGAACAAGGAATACTATTTATGGCAAAAAGATATGCCTAGACATTTAACAAATGTTTGTGAGCTCCTTTTTCATATTCATTACATTTGACAAAGAAGAAACAGAAAGACACATAAATACAACCCAGATATAATTAATTTCTACTGTTAATAAACTTCTTGTGGACTTCCAAACCAAAATTGTTACAGTGTGTGTTTCTACAACTGAAGTTTACAAACACATACTTGAAATCCTGATTTTCCAGCTCAGGATGACCTATCATTAAAAATATACGCCAGTTTTTACCATGGTATTCAGCATTGCCTTAAACTGGGTAACAATAATTAGAGGCTTCTGGAAAAAAATTATAACTTGTCTACTAAAACACAAGGGATGAAAACAGTGGCGTGGGCTGTTCTTCAGTGAGTTCAGAGCGAGGTACATCTAAAGCAGTCTCCAGAAAGGGGGATATTGCAGAAACAGAGAAACAATGGGATATTAAGCGAGAAAGCGTCAGCCTACCTTACATCATCATTTGTATGATATCAAAAGATAAACTGTAGCACTTTGACAAATTGTGACTAGAGAAATGATGTCACACTTCCAGTGGGTTCTTTCAAACGTTCACCTCCCACAAGCAACCAAAATGTCACTGGTTTTCCCTTGCTTCTGGACTGAATTTGTAGTACTGTCTGATATATTCTATGGGAAATGCTACTCTCTTCAAGCTTTTGCAGCAGTAACTTTTAAAGGCACTGTTTGTGCTTGGAGATATTTTTTGAGATCACTCACCAAACAGACATTTCTGCAGTCCCTCCATGCTTTTTTTATTTTTGGGGTGGCGGTGCAGGGGGGAAACTCTTTGTGCAACTCAACATGATCTCTGCACATCTCGGAAAGTCCCAAAACATTCTTTCTTAAAGCACAGGAACAGCTGATGTTATCTCCTGAATTAACAAGTGAAAATTGTGCGCAATATGCTGGTCTAAGAAGTGCACAGTTACTTCTAGCTAGTATCTGTGGTACGCTCTCCCAGTGTGCAGTGAAGAAAGAACATCCCAAGTTCATTACCACCACACTGAAAAACCCGAACACTGCAATGACTCAAGGCAAGACTCAGGTGAAGGGAAGGTGGAACAGCAGAGCAGGTGGGTCTACTGAGCTGACTGAACAGAAATTAGAGCATGAGGAATACTGCAGTTTTATCTGCAAAAACCAATGCTATGCAATCTCTGTGTGTGCAGCATTTATCAAAATATACTGAAGGAACACCTTTCTGTCTGGAAGCTGCTTGCTAAAGGCACGATTGGAGAAGCACTGGTATTTTGCATGTATCAAAAATACTTAATATACTTAAAAATTACTTAATATATTAAAAATACCCTACAAGTTGGTATCATTCTTGTTAGTTCCTGAAAGATCACACTGTTTCTGCTTTATGAATGCTTCCCTGTATTGACGACAAAATGATCATGAGTTACGGCTGTTTTCTTAGCTACATGTATTAACCTTCCTTACAGAGCTTTAAGTATGACAGTAACATGTCCAATTGTTCTGACTCAAAGTTGCCACAAAAATTCAAGTGCCATTCTACTTTTTCTTAGAAAACTTTTTACTACTACATTTTTCCATAACGTTTACCTATAAATGTTAATGAGGATTGCTCACTAGCACTCACCACGTACTTACAATTGTCTTTGCAGAATTGTGCTCCCCAGTGGTGTAATTAAAAACACCTTTTATCTCTGACACTGTTTTTATTTGCTTTTTATTTACATGTGTTTTAGAGGCAGTAGCGCCAACCATTCTTTCTTAATATGATAATGCTCTGTTCCAGGGACTTAAATTGTTACTGGGATATGTGGTATATCCTCCCATAGGGGATAAGTTTCTACAGCTGCATGAGCTATATTTATTGTAATATTTTATTACATGCCTCATGTACATTGAGGATTTTTTTCTGCTTGGACTTAAAAAAAAATTGAGCTCAACTGCAATCTTTCTGTAAACCAACACTAAATATTATGCTTCTTTCTATTAAAAGAATTTTCAGCTGGAAAGTTTAGAATGGACAACATCCCAAATGCACAACGATATTTTTCACTGCAGTTTAATCTCTCTCATCTGAGCTGATAGATATATCTATTTACATTCTTTTTTCTTACTGTAACTTTCTGGTATACAAGTTAAGGAAAAAAAATAAAGATATACTGCTGCCACCACAATTTCCCTGCTGAGTATGAAAAGCTGGTTTCATATGCAAATTAAATATGTTAATGAATTGTATTCTCTCTATCTAAGATTTCTATTTAAATGACGTTATTTTAAAAGTAGGACTCTTGAGGAAGGCGCTTTGATTGAACAAGAAGAAACAGATGTTTTGCTTATTACAGACACAGAAGAAGGACTAGATTAACAAATACCAAAACAGTACAAGAGTTTAATACATAATGGAGAACTTAGAAAGATAACATCTGGTCAAGTTATGCCTTGAAGAAAACTATAGTAGCAAAAATCTCAAATTCCTCCACAGTTAATCTTGTGTGATCAAATGTTCCTGTAAAATGTACTGACCCATGCAGTGGCTATTAATGAGTGCTATATCACACAGTCTGCTGATATTCATGGACAAAATTCTCCTGAAGTAAACAACATAAGATCTGCTAGATCAGAACAGAACCTTGTCATAATTTTGGTCTACAACTGTAAGCTAAAATTCAGTTAAAAAGTTTAGGAATAAAGCAAGGAAAGAATAGTATCATCAGCACTCTATGGAACAGTGAAGCAATGTAAAGCTACAGAGCTACATACAGGTATTTAGTACCTACTGTTGTAGTAAATATCTTATATTCATTTTTGCAAATTCTTATTAGGAGATGAAACGCTCAATACGCAGAATGGGGAGGCTTCAGAGCAGAAAAGGGAACAGACACATGAACTCAGAAGTGCTGGAAACAAGGAGGTTTTGAGGATTCCTCTGCCAAACTGTCAAAGTCTCTCTGCTAAGGGCAAGAGGGCAAGATCCACCCTGTCTGAGTCTGAAGGCAGAGGGAGAAGTTTGTAACTGCTTTCACTTTAGCCGGCCAGCACCGTGTTTCATCTGAGGATGGTGGTGTAGCTACTATTCCTGCCTAATCCCTTGCTAATTCCGTACAACTTTGAACCAATATTTCTGACCATAAGAAAAAAATGCCAATACTTTGTTCGAATCATTCAGCTGTGCACAAATAGACAGTGATATATGCAATTAATATTCAATCAGAAAAAAAAGTGATTACAAGAGATGTGCTTTTCTGTGTTTAGCTAATCAGATTTTTAAACTGGAAAAACAAAACCACAGCTCTTCCTATGGTAATATATTAGATAGTTTAAGGAATAAGCTATCTAACTATATAATCTCTTTTAGGTTTTATGATTCAGAAAAGTCCTTTCCATTTTTAGTTTTATTCATCCAGATGATCAGTAAGCTAAGACAGTGGCAAATGCAGTCCTTAAAGGGATTTTAATGATGGAAAACCCTGTTCTCCAACAAAACCAGAACAGTTATGACAAATTGTCTCCTCATGTTTAAGTTCGGGATTCTTTTTAAAGTGAGAAGTTGGAAACATATCAAAATTTTGCCCATTGTTGATATTTTATTTATACTGAGTTTTCTCTGTAAGTTAATGCCAGAATGAAAAGATGAACTTTAGCTTTCAATACATCTCTATGTTTGTATATATATAGGGTGTATTAAAAAAAATCTAAATAATAAAGTAGGCAATTTTCCTATTTCCATAGTTAATACTGATGTGCATTAAATTGGAAATACAGCAAATACATATAACTACAAACCTATTCCTATAAGAGGCCTGACTACTGGTGGTTTCAATGAAATGGTCCATAAACCTGGCAACTAATGGTCAAACTTGTAATTATTTTTTTGATCTATCTTCTACTGAAACCTAATAAAACCAGATGAAAGACTGTTTGCACCTGAATGACAGAAAATGCAATGTTTTGTAAAATCTAAGCTTAGACACTTATAGAATCTTATGCTACTGCTGAAACAATTTTAGCTTTTCAAGCACAGGCTTTTTTCCTCTCTTCTCACTGCCCTTCTCACATTCTTTATTCTAAATGAAAAAAAAAAGAAACTGTATTGTTGTTGTGACTTAGATATGAAAATATATACACCTGGAACTTCAAATCTCTATATGTGTTTCAGCTTTCAGGAAGCAAGATATATTTCTTCAGCTTTTTTGGGGAAGGTCTTTCTGAATTAGAAGCCCTTCTGTATCACCACAATTATTTATAATATTTACTGTATATAAATTATTCAGGTGGCTAAATTGTGAAAAGAATACAGCAAGTAACCTATTTTGGTTTTTTGTAACTTTGGACTAATCAAGTTCAGATACCTTCAAAAGCACGTTAGAGATAGTGACTATTCTTTGCACATACATGTTGGATAAATAATACATAAAATAACTAGATATTCCAGACAGGGAAGGAAAGAGAATCTGTACCTTTAATTTTATAACGCTGAAGTATTCAGTGAAAAGGAGCATAGACTAATACTTATTTCCTTAGGTTTTCTCACAGGTGGCCAACTTGAACACTCTCGTTTTGGCTTAAACAGAATACTTACAAACAAAACAGAACTTGGTAGGGAGGCTTATTAGGTAAGAAACAGCAGATACAAAAAGAAAAACCTCCATATGACTGAAGGTAAATTGACATTTTCTGACCAACAGCAAAAATCAAATGTAACTTTGTTTTGATACTGAAATCCCTGAGACAAGCTTCCTAGTGATGGCTCTGAATCAACAGGAATATTTAAAAACGTGCTTTAGTAGATCACTCAAGAGTATAACAGCCGTTCACAGTTCTATGTATTCTGCCAAACTGGGGCCTAAATATGTCTTAGACATCCAAACAGGTGTTTTGATGCACATTTTCTAGCATTCATCAATGCATGATTGAGGACCTGAAGCATATGATGGGAGAAGAGGTGATCGTGCTTTATCACCTTACTAATGGTACACTAAAATAGCTTTTGGCAATACTTTTAAATCAGCACCTGTAACACTTTCATTGTGCTCCTGTTTAGAAGATATACAAAGCTCTAGGCACAAGAATTTCTGACAGGAAATTCACATAGCAGCCCTTTTCATGTCTTAATCCCCTTATAAAAAAATCCTTTGTATCATTTTATCTTCATTGTACATATGTCTCATATAATAAATAGTAGAAACATTGCACTTTTCTTCCAAACACAATATAGCACAATTATTTAGCTGAACCTCTGCCTCTGTTGCACAGGCATGAACTGCAGAAAAAGCAAACCTACTGCCCCCCAACAGAAAAAAATACCAAATGTGAACATAATGTAGGAAAGACCAATCAATTATTATTTCTTCACAATCTATTTTTCATTAAACTCAAACCACATTGAATAATTTATTCTTTCAACTTGTAATACTCCACTGGCAGAACCAAACAGTGCTATATCTGAAGACTGACTTTACTTGAATGACTGTCCATGCTGTAGTTGAGACTCTATTTGTCACACCTTGAAGTTGGACTTAACCATGATTTAGAGCAGTTCTTCAACCATAAACAACAGCAGTGAGCTCCACACAGCAGAAGGCAGTTTTGTGCATGAGCTAGACATCTATAGAGGTGGAGGTAGATGTCTACATGTAAACTACATTTACGTTTTAGTTTGTTGCTGGAGTATGTGTATAAAGAAAATCTGACAGTTGACCCACATAGAGGACCTTGCTTTGTATTAGTCTCAAAGCCTGAGGACTGTATTTTCCTCAGATAAAACTGAGTCCAAACTAAAAAGCTTCAGCCTCAAGTATGAAAACAGCTGCAGAGGTAGCCAGGTCTAAAATGTTGAAACCACTTACTGAGGACATTGAGATCTTGATTTGAAAAGAAAACAGTCTGTTCTCTATCAAAACGTCAAGGAAAAAAGTGATAAAACACAGCCCTGCCATAGCACTCTGTGGGTATTAAACCCACTGCAAGGGAGAAGTTGCATGCCCCTGCCCCAAGAAGAAGACATTTGCCTCAGCATTTGCAAGTATTTGCTGGCAAAAACTAATTCTTAATTTGTGTTAAGTAGAGGTATGTTTTTCAAAACCAGAAGGCCAAAAGGAAAAAAAAAGGTTTTAATGAATCAGAGTAGTCTTAATATAATGATCACTTCAAATGATCCATTTTATTAATTTTTTTTAATACATTATGTTTTCTTTGTTAGGGGTACAGTATACATAAAATATAATAAAATAAAGTCTGTCTCAAAGGGAACCACAATAAAAATATTTGGACCTTAGGCAGTGTTTTTCTATGAAAACCATAAAAACATAATTAAAATGCTATCTTTGCAGGACTGCTTTCCATTTTACTGAATACTGTCTTTCACAGACTGCTCTTGAACAAAGCAAGTTATACCTTGAAATCAAGAAAGCATGCACTTTAACTCTGTCCATGAACTCTGTCCTAGGTTTTAAAAGCTTATTTAATGTGTTCATTTAGGAGGATGCATCTAATGAAAGCAGCCTTTCAGCATAAAAGGAGTGCTAAGAAGAAAAGAAACTTGAAAATGTCTCCAGGCCCTTTGTTTCCCTGCCAATTCAATATGGCAGCATTTAATCCCATCTGCACCTTGCACTAGGGGTTATCAGAGGAATGTGCACTTTAAATGATTAAACCTTACATCTTTGAAAAAGTGCCAAACTATCTATTCTTCAAACATACATTGCCTTGTTTTGCTACTCCTTACCTCAGCATTAAATGAACCCTAAATTTCAGTAGTGACTCCAGCCCACAGCTGAGGACAGAGGAAAGGAGTTCTTTCAAACACAGACGCATGGCAGTGGATTGTTCAGCACAGCAGTGAGATCAGAGCTGAGCACTGCTACAGTGCTGGGTGCTAGAAACTCTACTTTTGAAATCCAGACTGAATTTGCTGGCTGCGACAAAGGAGAAGCAAGAATAGAACAGCCCTGTTGATACAACTGGTAGGACACTGGGAAAACTGGCATTGAAGAAACACGAACAGTGATATGTACTTCACATGCGCATCATACCTGTATCTGCTAGTTAGTGACAGAGGGATTAACGGATCTGAAATTGTGATATTATCAATACACCTTTAAAATCACATGCCTCAAAACCAACCAACCAATCAAAAATTATTAAAAATTCACAAAATATCTTTGTCCTTAAGCTGCAGGGAGCTCAGCAGGAGTTAATGCCAGTGGAGAATTGCAACAATGATCTAAGTAAAACACCTCTGCTGAATTCCTGAATCTACAGGAACCCATACCAGCTGAGAATTTAAGCCAGCATATGGAAAACCCCTACATTTTCAGGGAGCTGACTTAGATGGGCTGCAATATCTTTCACACCTACCAGACTGTGATGATAAAAAAATCATTGTAATGGAGAGGCAGTAGCTTTTCCCAGTTAGAACTGCTACTAGATTCCACTATAAAATAATTAGCTCCCAACTCAATTTATATATACAATACCCGCTCATAATTACTGAATCTGTTCTGACACTGAGAGAATCAACCTGCACTAAAGTAAGACCTCCTGAACTTTAAGTAAATTTGTTTAACCAAACTGTTCATTCTTTTGTATTGTAACTTTGATCTTTGTTTCAGTATTTGCCTCCCCCTATGTATAAGTAGAAAACCTGTATTTTTATAACCCTTTCTAAATTTTATTCACAGTACAATCCCCTTAAAACTTTGCTTAATGAAAAAATGCATGATAGGAGTAGAATTTTGTAAAACAACAAAGAGCCAATTCTGTCCCCTTGCAGCCATCACAATTCTGACTTAAAATATTATCCTTTAATTGCTAATTTCTAACACTCACCTCAACATAATCATTGTCAAAACCCAAACCAGCATAGTAACGCCTACAAAAAAGCATACATATGAAGTATTTTGAAGAAATCTTCCCATACATATGCTTAAAGCATAGATACCTTAAGAGTTGAAGAAGAAGTTCTGCTTTAGGCTTAAATATACGCTTACAAAGATGTATTTTTCAGAAATAGAAATACTTTGAAAATTACATGATATAAATCTTATCAATACTGCTTACCAGTTTTACAGGTTTAACTGTGTGATGGGACCTTGAATTAGGACACTAAATATGGGCAGATACACCTTTTCCTTAAAATGAACACACCAGAAGGACCTAGAGAAGCAAATCTCTCCCATTATGTTCTTTGTGTAGAGAAATTAAAACAGATTTGTAAAACAGAGAGACTGAGATTTACTAGTGAGAAAGAAATGCATCTACTACTACTATGACATAAGAGAATATCTGTTTATAATATCAAGCCTTACTGGCTTGCAGTTTGCATATGGAATGTAATTAATGAAATACATTTTTAAAAATTTATAGTTCTTCATAAAGTAAAAAATATAGTACTTGATAAATAGCATCTAAGAAACAAAAATATCCTAAATGATTACACCTGTTAAGGTAGGATCTGATCAGTAATTAGGGCTCCATTGCACAACATACCTAATCAAAACACATCCAATAGCTTTACTTATGTGTTTACCATGACAGTTAATGGAAGCTGCATGTGTATATCTATATATAAGGGAAGAACATTACTTACATTTGCAAGGTCTCTAGAAGTTACTTGCAGGTATTAACTGAACCTTGACTTTATGACAAACTGGGTTAACCAACAGTGAAGGAAGTAATTATGCCACAGCCACTGTTAAAACAAATTTCTGCCCTGCAATGCAGCTCCAGTAACTTCAGTAGATCAGCAGTTATTAGAGCAGTTATTGTTAATTTTATATTCTTACAGAAGACAGTCAAGCTGAAGATTCAAACTCAACTGTGAAAGTTGTTCATAGATAATAAGTTTGTTACCTGTTCTATTACCTTTGGGTATTTTGTTAGGGGCAATAATGACGGAGTCTAATATTTCAATCGTTTATTAAAATGAAATAGTGTACTCATACACATTTAAAAAACTTTTTTAAGCTCTTTACTGACCACACAGTTGTAATAGCCACTTGATTATTACTTTTTATTTCACAAACACTTTCTTTTTTTTTTTCCCTAGCAGGCAAGAAAAGAAATAAATTATACAGGAAAACAATAAAGGAAGATGACAGAGTTTTTTTAAAATCTGGCAAAGATTAGGAAATTTACAGTTTAGTTTAAATGTTTGTCAGTAATCATCATCTGACACTTTATTATAACATGCCAGTTCAGAAATTATCAATAATAGAAATGTCTTTTCCAAAATGTTTTTTCTGTTCACTCACCTTTTAATAATTTAACTGTTTTTTAGATCACAAGTGTGACCAAAACAGAAAACAGAGAGGTTAAAACCTGGTAGATTTTTTTTTTTCCGGCAGCTTTTATTAAAAATAGTTAACATGAATATAGATTATTTTTTATTTTTTTTTAGGGTCAGAAAATTTCATCTCCCTCCTCAACGTAAAATTCCTTTTTGATAGGAACTTGAACTGTACTGCCATAATAATTTTTCACTGCTGATATTCTGCTGCATTTTATGCATTAGGTGGTCTGTGATATGCATAATTAGTAATTATAGGACTCTCAGCCAATAAATCATGAAAACATATTATCTTTGCACCACGCTGTACTTGGGTTAACAACATTCTGATGCATAGTAGAGGCTGTCACTAGCATTTTATGAAGAAAAATCATTGAACTACGCAACTCATAAGCTGAATTGTAATAAATCATTCAGTTCACTATCGTTAATGGCCTTGTGACACTGTCAGTTAAACATGGCTGAGCATAACTTTTTTCGTTGTAACAGGAATACATGCTGCAACTGACAACTGTACCCACGCAGGTGGCCTGGAGACTGGTGCGGGATTGGTGGGACCAAGGCATCTTACCAAGTCTGTTGTTATTCAGAATATCAATAATTTCATTTAGTTATTAGGGATCTGCTGAGAAACCCCCCCTTTCTCTTAAAACAACAACACAAAACATGAAAAACATTTTTCTTTTTAAATCTGAGCCTTTATACAGAGTATACACACCTTACAGCTATTTGCTTTGCTGTCATTCGTGAAATGCCAGCATGGCAAGAAGTGCCTCTCTTTGTGAAATTATGTAACTTTTGCAGAACAGCATACTATATTTGATGTTCTAGTGAGAAATGAGGAAAAACAATCCCAAAACTTCACTTGTATGAAATGAGGTTACTTTTTAATATAACTACCATGTGAAATTTGCTACAAAAAAACCCCAAAAACCCAAGTAATTTGAATATAAAATTAATTCTATTGAGGTCTTACTGTGTTTTTTAAGATTCTCTACAATATCCCTTTATAACAGACAATGTTACATATTTCTGAACTACTGAAAACCCAATCATGATTTTGTTGCTTAAATTAATGTTTACAGAGGCTGTTACACACTCAAGATCCTACCTGTTTATTTTTATGTAGATTTATCTGCCCAGTTCATGTGCTCGTCACTGAAACAAAGCAACTTCAACAATAAAATGTTATAAAACAACAGAAGCTTTGCAATTGTCCTAAAACTCTACAGTAAATAAATAAAAACTAAGTAAATAAATGTGTTTAGCATAGTAAATCTGTTGTTTCATGCGTGACTTGCTTTCACATCACAGAGACCATCTGGAAATGGATTTTTAAACAAAACTTCGCTGAAAATTTGGTGGTGTAACTAATGTTGTTTTACTTATAGTTTGTTGAAAAACACAATAAAGCCACATCTGAGATTTCAAAGCATGTTAAATGCAAATCAAATCTCATTATGGCTTGTTCCTTATCCCTTACTGGGAGGAAAACTGATAGAAGTAAAAAACTTCAGGTGATATTTTTACCAAAATATTTTTTCAATACATTGCTTTTCAAGTGGTTCAGTGCAGAATAATTTACCCAGCTGTTTATGAAAACTTTCTATGCTACTTTGCTTAGGATTGGGTTACACAACACAGAAAATAAGGGCAACTAGATAAACCTTCTTATTCTGTATTTGCCAACTTATTTTTAAACTTTTGACCTGTCAAACTGGTAATTAAATGCTGAGTTATTACAGAAGGCTGGTAATTATCATTATTCATTTGCTAAGGACTGATGATTTTCTTAGCGCTACAGAGAATCAGGAAACACACAAAGTTCTTAGTGTTTCCTTTCATTCTTTTAAGACATGGCAACTGGAAAGCTATTTCACCTTCATGTACTAATGTTAGGCTTATGATTTGGATCAAAGTCAGTCAATCTTCATGTAGTTTAGCTCTTTGTAATATTACGTTTGTTCTTACTGTTACTATGCCATAGGAATCTCTAGTTCATTCAAATAAAAAGCACTTCTAAGCCAGAAGGAGGAACTTTCTCTGGGTTTCCATAGAAATGTCATGCTTTGGTGGAAGTAGTTCCTGCTGAATAAATGAGGTTGGTTGTGATAAAGCTGTTCAGGTCTAACATTGAGAAAGCACAATGAAGCTTGCATTTTGATGGAAAGTCTGGAAGTTGACTCAAAGAGATAAAAAGCAAAAAGAATTTAATCTGGATAACAGTTTGAATTCTGATGCTCTTCTTTTTCTGACTGCAGCCATATGGAATAAACGCATTCATTACTAGCCTTGCTGATAGCAAATTAAACATCTTGAGCCATTAAACTCCTAAGTCAAAAGAATCTGTAACTCTGTAACATCAATATGGGAGATAGTCTTCTGACAGGCAAATTACAGGTCTGGATTCACCTTCAAAACCTTCCTCCCTTGTTAGTTTTCAAAACTAAAATAGAAGGGTATATTTCTGAGTTAAAAAATGAGAGCCCACGTTAACAGCATGAGTGATGGTTTGTTTATTAACAATGTTTATTAACAATTACATAGTCCTTGGCCCCTGTCATACCAATTTTAATAGGTCAAGTATCACATAGTAATGATTAGAGAATTCTGGATTTTATTTCATGTATCTGGAATTATTTTGTACTTGTATATCTGGCATCTACATGGGAATATTCCAGCATAGAATGGGAATTCAGAATTACATTAAAAAACTTACAAAAATCAGATTTAAAAAACAACTTGATGGACAAAGCCAATTCATTATAATGTGCTAAAGTCTGTTTCCAAAAATTTGTAACAGTTGTGAACACAATGTAAATACTGGATAGCTGTTCAGTATGTGCATATGCATCTACAAGGAAAGGTAGGAGAATATAAAGTATATAAAATACACAATTGTTCTAGGCCTAGTGTTTGCAAGAAAGCACGTGAGTGTCTTTCAAAATGATCATATAAATAAGTCTTTGAATGATAAAGCAAAAATAGAGAGAAATCAGTCATCTGGAAATCTTTGGTCTGGATGGTCTTGAAAAGACATGACTACAGATATCAATATTGGGTCAGAATAAGCACACATTAAATAGTAAAGAAAAACCCCAAACCAACAAAATTTTCCACTTTAAACACAGGACTATTACATATGAGTATTTAAAAATAAGCAGGAATAAGAAGATGTGGCAGTGAGGACGTAATCTACAGAGTATATTTTTATTACAAGGCCCACTGATGTTCATAAAAGGTTTCCACTGACTGAGGCATATGCAGAAACCCAAGATAAAAAAGCGAAGCATATACAGTTCAAAAAATTTACTCTCAATCTATTTTTCAAGGGAGGTTAAGTCATCTTGCAAGTCTACAGCCTGTTCCAATGTTAACTGTAACCAGAAACATGTTGAAAACAAATTTCCAGTGAGATATGTCCTTATCTGTAAATGAAGTGAGATCTGTCAAAGGACACATTATGAGACTAAGCATATAGTATACTAAAAAAAGTAACCACAGTTAACAGTTTCAAGTGATTACTGAGACGCATACATATGATCCACTGAAAATTTCTGGCACTAAAGGCCTAGATCAATAGCAATGCAGAGACCAGGATAGCCATATATTCCATATGATAGGCTTTCAGAAATTAGTCATCAGTTATGAAAAGGACAGGAAATGCCGTGTTTGTTGTATTTTCTTGGTTGTCTTCTCTGCTGGTCAGACAGTGGGCTGCGCTGGTTGTTCCTTGCCTAAACTCCTTCCTTCCCACATGCATGCAGAGGTGCCACTTGGCTGACAGGGACAGCTATTGACAGCAGCAGTAAAACCAGGCTGTCAAGACCAGTAAGGCCTGGAGGCGAGAGGAACAGCCCATGGAAATGCAGGAAGTGAAAGACCAGGAGGAAACTGGTTGGCATACATAACATGCATTAACGTTCTGCAAAGTTGGATACATATCCTTTCTTATCCCATCTGACCTCATTAATGTTTATAAATATTTAAAGTGTGAGTGTCAGGAGAAAGGAGCTAGGCTTTTCTCAGTAATGTCCAATGACAGGACAAGGGGCAATGGGAGCAAGCTGGAGCATAGGAGGTTCCATGTGAACATAAGGAAAAACTTTTTCACTCTGAGGATACCAGAGCACTGGAACAGGCTGCCCAGAGAGGCTGTGGAGTCTCCTTCTCTGGAGACAGTCAAAACCTGCCTGGATGCGTTCCTGTGTGACCTAGTCTAGGTGATCCTGCTCTGGCAGGGGGGTTGGACTGGATGATCTTTCAAGGTCCCTTCCAACTCCTAACATTCTGTGATTCTGTGATTCTGTGATCCCTGCTCTTTCTCCCAAACATGCACATAATATACTCTGTAGGTGTAGCTCACATGGTAACTGGTTTAAATATGAACATTTACATTTTCAGAAGCAGGAAAATATACCCAGCCTTTATTATAGATAATTTTAAAATGAGAATTTGCTGCTTGTAAAAGAAAAAAAAATGTGTTCAGAATTTAAACCAGATAATTTGTTTATGTTAAATGTTTTAATAAACAAGTACGAGTTATAACTACAGCTCTCCCCCACCACTTTGCTAGAAAATAATGATAGTTCTTAACAAGAATAATGATCAAAACCTGCCAACTCCCCTTGCTTTTTGCTCATGTAGCAGGGTTTAAAAGTTGTCTTCATTAAAGCACAGTGTTTGTTTTTTTTAGGAACTGAACTGTACAATGCAAGTATATGCAGACACATATCCACTTACAGATGTATCTCGGTTATAGCCTACAGAGAATCATCAATTTAGCAAGCTTAGTGTTGCAATTGCCAACAGCACCTTCTTTCTTTATGCAGTTGTGCCTTCCTTTCCTCTAACCTGTTTTAGTAATGCATGTTTGTAGACAGGTGCATGTTCAGTTTAAGGAAGAATCGATTAAATGAGCTTGCTATGTGGAAGAAAATAATCTTCTTTGATCCTGTGTTCATTTATGAGCCAAGTCAAAGAGAATACTGCCTGCCAAAAAAATCTGACTTACATTCATTTAGCTGCAGAGCATTTATGGAAAACTAAGCAAAGTCACATTGCTTCAATAGACATTATCCAGCTCTGCATACACTATCTTCTCTGCTCTCAATTTTCCTCTCTCTTCATCTATTTCATGTCTCTTTTGTTCACATCTGCTGTCAAGTTATGACAGAAATTATCATATTCAAATTACTGGCAGTTTGCTTTTTCTCCTCTGCTGTGATCAAGGAAATGTGATTTCTCAAGAATTTAAATTGCCACATTCTTTACATTTTCAAAGTCTCCTCCTTCCTTTACCAAAAATCGGTTCACAGCACAAAGCATAAATACAAATTAGCTCCAGAGATAATAATGGTGTTTTAATCTGAGTAGAATAATTTCAGAAATTTAAAATTTTAAATGCAGATCGCAATTACTGTTCCTTATTGCAAGTAATAATTGACAAGTATGACCTGGCTGCTGGAAAGGCTTAGGAATCTCCTAACCCTCTAAGTGGTGGAGGAACCATAAGTATCATGAAGGTCCCTCTCCTCATTTTGCTACACTTGGGCATATATTAGCCTTACAGCATGTTACAAAACCATCTAACCTGCCTTTGCAGTAACAGCACTCAGCAAATTCTGTAGAATTAATTCATTCAATTAAACTGACGAGGCAAATAAAACACAATGTAGAGAAGGAGTGTGTGTGTAAGAGCCATCATAAACTAAAATGAATGGAAAGGCAAATCTCTCATACCAAATCCTAGTTATCGGCTTTTTCCCTCATGTCACATTCATCCCTCCTACAGTTCTGTCTAGGCATCAGTAAAGAACAACATTTTTTCTTCTAGTTAAAAAACACGACTCATTTAAGAAATTTAGTTGGGCTTTAGTATTTATGTAAAAACACACTCCAACTAAAAAAAACCAACAAATTCCAAACCCTTCTCCAACCAGATCAGGATGAAAAAATAAGATTTCCAGTGCTGTCACTGAGACAGAAAAAAACCAAACCAAACCAAACCAAACAAACCGAAACAAAATAAAACCCCAAAAAGCAAACCAAAACCAACAAACCAGAAACCATGAAATTACATCATTGGTTCCTGTAAAACACAATGATGTATCACATACAACTCAGACACTCTCACAGTCAACGAGTAAACTTACTTCCAAAGCTAAGCCATCATCTTTGACAGTTCTAGTGCACAAAAACAGATATTTGAACATCAGATGTTACATAAATGAAATTGCTATTAATAAAATTAAAGTGGAATTGTTTATTTCAGAGGTACTTAAAACTCACTGTGCCTGCTTCTGCATCCTGAATAAGTTATCCTATTTATTTTAATGACTGCCTACCTCTTCTGATTAATGCAGTATAAAAGTAATGGGGTCTTAAAATGACAAAGCCTTTGTAGCTGAATATGTACTCCAATTTTGTAAGACTCGCCACCAGGAACTCAAATAAGTTTCTTTTGCAGTTTTCTTAGAGCAGCGGCCATGCAAAGGCTCTGATACAGTTATGCATGTATGGTCTTAGTGAATGTATAGAAAGCACAACAAAAAACATTGCTGCTTAACCAAAAAAAGCAAACAGAGGATTCAAATTAAAATGCAAAAAAGTAGAACAAGTTCTTTCTTGTCTTCCTTCTTTTTCTCTCTCTCCTGAATTTACTGACTTGGATTCCTTTTAAATTTGGGCATTGGTTTTTGTATAAGAAAATATTCCATAGAGCTGTCAGCAGTTTTATTTCCCTCAGTGAGCTGCTCACACAATTGCTGGTACTTTTTCTTGTTTTTCAACTTCCTTATTCCACAAAATCAAGTAATTTTGAAAATTACAGGTTTCAGTATATCACAGGATCACAGAATGGCTGAGGTTGGAAGGAACCTTTGGGGGTCATCTGGTCCAACTCCCTTGCTCAAGCAGGGCCATCTAGAGCCAGTTATACAGGACCACGTCCTCATGGCTTTTCAACATCTCCAAGGATGAAGACTCCACAACCTTCCCAGACAACTTGTGCCAGCGCTAAGTTGCCCTCACAGAAAAAAACCCAAAACATTTCCTGATGTTCAGAAGGAACCTTCTGTGTTTCGTTTTATGCCCATTGCCTCTTGTTCTGTCACTGAGCACCACTGAAAAAGCCTGACTCTGTCCTCTTTGCACCCTCTCTTGAGGTATTTATACATATTGATAAGATCCCTCTGAGCCTTCTCTTCCCCAGGATGAACATTCCCAACTCTCACAGCCTTTCCTCACAGAAGAGATGCTCCAGTCCCTTAATAATCTTTGTGGGTCTTCACTGGACTCTCTCCAGTATGTCACAGAATCA
>NW_010201638.1:0-247 GCF_000695765.1 Mesitornis unicolor
CCAAACTCCCATTTTATGGCAGAAATGCTTAATTTTAGGGTCAAAACTCTCATTTTTACGGCCGAAACACTCATTTTTAGGACCCGAACTATCATTTTTAAGGTCCAAACTCTCATTTTTAGGGTCCAAACTCCCATTTTTGCCCAAACTCGCATTGTTAGGATATAAAATTTGATGCTTAGTACACAAACTCTCATTTTCATGCTCTGAAATCCCAGTTTTAGGGCCCAAAATCCTATTCTAGAAG
>NW_010201638.1:694-1162 GCF_000695765.1 Mesitornis unicolor
ATTTTGAGTGCCCAAACGCTTAGTTTTAGAGACCAAACTCTCAATTTCAGGGCCCAAACTTCAATTTTATGGCCAAAAATCTCATTTTGGGCCAGTCTATGGACAAAATGCTCAGTGTTAGGGCACCAGACTCCCTTTTTAAGGGCTCAAACTGTGATGTTTAGGGTCCAAACTCAAAATTTCGGGGCGGAAACACTGATTTTTAGGCCCCAAACTTTCATTGTATGGCCAAAAAGCCCATTTTGGGGGCCCAAACTTTTATTCTTTGGTCAAAACGCTCATTTCTAAGGCCCAAACTCTCATTTTTAGGGGGCCAAACTCTGATTTCTAGGAGTCAAACTCTCATTTTAGGGCCCAAACTCTCATGTTTAGGGTCCCAGGTGAGATTTTTAGAACAGAAACTCGAATTACACTCCAAACTGTTTTTTTAGGGCCCCAATGTGGGTAGTTAGGGCCTGGCGGCCGGAA
>NW_010201639.1:0-7204 GCF_000695765.1 Mesitornis unicolor
AACCTGGCCTTGAACACTGCCAGGGAGGGAAAGATCTAAAAGCTTTAAAGAAATTGTGAACAACTCCAACTCTGTTCATACATTGAGTGGTAAATAGGTAAATCCAGAGACATTTGCTCTTCCTTGCCACAGAGTTAGCGTTGCTTTTTGAGTGGGACATAACAGCAGTGTAAATTAAGTAGTTTGGTAGTTGCATCTAACCTGTTTGGAAAGTTAATGCATGAAAATGAAAAGTAGAAGCATCAGACTCTTTTGAGATCCATACTACCCACAGTCCTGTCCCTCTTTTGGGTGGAGTTACCGTCTTGGTCTTGAATAGTTGTCCAGAGTGGTGCATCTCAGCAACAAGCCTAATAAAGGTACTTAATGAACAGAATAATATGTGTGTGAAGGTCAGCAGTGCTGCACGGGAAAGAATACGGATCATGCTGCTTAAAAGGGCTGCAAGATAGGTTGCAAACTACAAGTCAGATTTATTTCTTTGAAAATAATTATCATCCTTGCAGGCAAGTGGAGGTACCTGCAGAGAGCTCTGTCCATGGCAGCCTTACTGTTGAAAAGTCTCTGCACTCATTTTAAATAACATAATTCCATGCCAGAAAAGCTATTGCTTTTAGGTAGTTCAAAAGTTGATTTTTTTTTGCCTTTTTTTTAAAAAAAAATCAATTAGCAGAGTAAAAATGTCACCGCTATATATAGGCTGTAGAAACTCAATGCTAGTTTTCGACAGGATGTTCGAAGAGAACACAGCTAAGGACAGAGCCGCTGAAGGAGGCGGGTGGATGCTGAGCTGCGTGTTGGAAATAGCCAAATTCAGCCTTTGATTATTATTTTTCGCCACAATGACATCACCACTTCCCAAACTTTGGCTCCTCTGTCCTTTGTGTGCTGTAGGTTATCGCTCGATTTAAATAGGATCCTCTTTGTGCTGAAATGGGGAGGCTGAGAGATTCCCATTTGAGGTGCCTGAGGTTTGTGGGGGTTTTTCTGAAGGTGAATGCTCAGCGCAGGGATTTCTGTCAACAGGGAAGTGGGTCTGGGGGCTGAGTATATAATGCTTTTGTTATAATGTGTTTGCTTTTTAATGTGTATTGCAATAGGCTTTTTTCTTCTGTTAAACACATGGCTCATTGGCAGCACGGCTACCTTCCTGTGACAGCATGCAGATAAGCTCAAGGGCAGGTAATGAGGGTTTCCTGCAAGCAGATACTGCTCTTAGCCCCCCAGAATGGACTCATCCTGTAAATAATCCACATGTTTTTTTCCTCTCTCCCCATGAAACATAAACTCCAGCTTTTCCTTCACCCTGGTATTTTGCACGTGAGTATTTGCATCCCTCCCAATTGCACACTACTTTGCAGAGTGTTAGACATCTGCGTGGCATGTAAGATCTCTCTTGCTTGGCTTTGGAGAGGCCATCTCTTGGTTTGTCTTGCTAGACCTTGCCTTAAAAAGCCATCCTGGACAGATGTAGTTCATGCTTGCACCTTGCTAGGGAATTTGGGAAAGGAAAAGGAGTGATCAGTTGGGAGTGATCAATTAGGATGAGCCTGTCTGCAATTGCAAACTTGATATTGGGAGTGGGCTATTCCTGGAAGAGATGGATGGGGGAGGAATAATTACACAGAGAACTTAGAGAGGAGGTCTGGTGATTGCATGGCTGCTGGAAGCCCATGGTTACATGGATTTGGATGGCTGGTCCTGACGAAGATGGAGATTGAAGCTTCGGTGTTGAAGTGTTGGAGCAGCAAGGGGTGAGCAATGATTTGCTGGGCACACCAAGGTGAAGGCCAGTTTCTCTGTCCACTTGAACAGTTGTTTTGGTTTTTTTTATTATTTTGATATGGTCTGGGGCTTTTTTGAGAACTCTTCCTTGTATCCCAGGTGCTGTGTTTGCTGGGCATTATCGCAGCTGCGGGAAGCTGCAGATGTGAGGTCTCAGTAGCTGTGTGTTTGCATGCTTAAACTTTGTACTGAAAATGGAATTTTGGATCCCTATGTGTTCTTGTGGTTATGGGGGAGATTTTATTTGCTACTTGAAAAAGATTTCTGCTGAGGAAGTCAAACTGGGATAGGCTTTTCTGCCACTAGTCTACCTTGGAAATGCAGCTCTTGAACCCTTCACCTCCTATTCCACCATCCCTTTGCTTTCTCTTTTTTTTTTATTATCTAAAAGTAAAGAAATATGAAAATCTCAGAACTAAGTAAAATGGTTTGCTGGGCAATAGCCAGCTGTTAGCCACAGCAGGCAGGATTAAAGTGTATCTGGCTTTTAGTCCGTCTCTTGTCTGGAAAATGATTCATTTTATCCCAAAGCAGATACTCAGAATAAGGTGCTTGACTCCATCAAAGATTACAACCAAGAGAACAAAGCAAGAAAGCCAAGATTTATACTACCTGATATTATTCACCTTCTACTCTTGTAGTCATAGGCTAATGCATTTATATATTTTGTTTTGTGTGGTGAGTGAGAGGGTTTATTCTGTGAAATAATTCCTTGTTCGAAGGAGAAAGATCTGTATGAAGGGAACGTGCTAATGCTGTTTCCATGTGGGATTTCTTGATGGTTATCCTATCCCCAACAAGGTACACAAACACATGCAGAGCCCTAGCCAAACAGCAAAACCACTTTTTTTTTTAAATCTTAAAGGTCAAAGCAGGGTTTATCCACTCTTTAAGGAATAAGTAATTTTGCTATTCTAATTTTGGACTTTTCTACTGCACGAGCATCCTTGCAACTCGAGATATAAAATCTGACCGAGACTCAAATTAAGAAAAAATAAAAAGGAAAAAACCAAAGTTTTCAGGTTTTATATTTAAGTGGTGGAACTGATGTCTTGGTGGGGATGTTATCACAACTCCAGCTATTGCAAGTCAAAATCTTTTACAAAAGGAGCGTGGCAGAAAGTTTGGTTCTTTTGTGGTTTGACCATTGATGCTTCACGTCTCTGCATCCCCAGCCAAGTGTGTGGGGAGACGTTTGCAGTGTGAGCATGGTGGGTTGTATATGCCATGCTCCACAACTCCCCTCCTGCGAGCTCCCAGGTTGCTGTGCAGGACCTTGCTGTGTGTTCCTCTTTGTCCCACCATCCCCACGTTAGTGGAAAGTCTCTTCGTTAGCCCAGCCTGACCAAACACTAAATTGCTCTCGGGTTTAAGGGATGCAGTGTGCTTCCTCTGGCTGCAGGATGGTCTTCTAAAAGTTAAAAACCCGCATGAAAACTTCTCAAATCCTTCTGCATCAAAGGTTTGGTCTAATTTTTTCTTCCCTTTCTGGGTCTCTGTTTATTGTGGAATATCTCCTTAGTTTCTTGAGTTTGTTTTTGTTTTTCCTTGCCCATCTATCCCAGTGGTAAATGCTACAGCTGATCTGGACTTTGCTCTTCAGCTGAAGAAGCACCAGATGAGACTCGTGCTTTGCAGCCAGACCATTGTCCTTAACTGGCTGGAGAGGGTTCAGCATTGACCCATGGGAAGTCATTTATTTCAGCTCACAGCCACACCTTTTCCATAACACCGCTGGCCCAAAAAGCCAAGAAATGTCACTGAGACTGAGCGTGCCTCTCCTGCTTGCCATGGCTTTTCAGCTGGATGAAGCTTCTGGATGTCACCTTTTCTGTGGGGGAGCTTACAGCTTTGTTTCTGCTAGCTGTGGCCAGTTTTATAACCAGCCGGTTGTGATGGTACCACTGATTATCTCACCTGATGAAGCTGTAGAATGAAGTGGGGTAAACCATGTCCAGGGAGAAGTGTCTTGAGAGGGAGATGAAGTTTGGAGGCCAGAAGGTCCATTTGGAGATTCATGCCCTGATAGACCTCATACTCTTGTTGAGGTGCATTCGTGATGCCTACATGTCTGGTTCTTTCCATGCACAGTGCCATTTCCCCAGAGGCACCCCGTGTCTTCTCTTTCGGTGCCAACTTTTGACTCGGTTGGGAGGTGACGTGTCGTCTTGATGTCTGCAAGGCAGCTAGCACAGAGTGACTTGAGCCCACCCTGCAGGAACTACTTGCAACTGTCATTTAGACACCAGCAAGATGATGGCGATTGCTGGACAACTATGTAAACCCATAGGATATTATTGCTCAAGTCAATATAGAGAGAGGCGATGAGGGTAGTTGACTGGATGGCGTCAATTAATTCATAATTGATGGCTCATTTGCGGTTTTCCCGAGTATGAATTAGCAGGATTTTTCCTTAAACCCTATTTGAACTTGGTTATCCTCAATTGCTTCCTCAAAAAATTTCTCCGAGCTCATATCATGATAGATTATTCGTGAGCAGTTCACTGCCGGTAGCAGATATCTGAAAATGGAAACATTTTGCCTGAAAATGCGAGTGATGCTGTACGCTCGTGTTGCCTGGCTGGACAGATACAAATTGCAGTTCTAGATTGCTCTTGACCTTGTGGTAGGTTGTGCCTCGCTGTTTACTGAACCTGGATGCTGTTATGAATGATCGTGCTAGTAAATGAGTTTGGGAGAGCGTCGCAGAAGACAGGGCAGCAGGAAGGATTCCCGGGCAAGGCAAGAGCCCCGTGGGTATTTGCGGTGATAGCTCCAAAGTTTTGTCCTTGCCTTGCGCTTGTTGTTGGCTTGTTCGTGCGTGTATTTTTCTTTTGCACGAAGTTCATTGGAGGCTTTGCTGGAGAGCCCCTTCAGCCATAACCTTTAAATCTGCCATCTGAAGTACAGTGGTAGTCAGAAAAGCGACTCTCTGGAAGTGACACGGTGGTACACGGTCGAGGATTTCGTCCCTCTCTGTTCTCCCAACATGCTTTGTTCATGCAGTGAAAATCTGAATTTAATTTGTATTTCTCTCACCTCTCTACAATGTCGGTCCTCCACATCCACCCTGAGACCTCGGCTCTTCTTCTGATGAAGTTCAAAGCAAAGCAGGCTCTTACCTCTGTCACGGCCCTCACATTTTCTCCACAAACAGGAGCAATTGCTGGTTTTCGTTCAAAACAAAAAGTTGATGGCTCTGACTCAGAGGAAGCAGATGCATTTGGTAAGTGGTATTTTACACAGCCTGGCTTTTGCTGCAGGAACCCACCTGCAGCGGTGGCCACAGATGTCCGGCCGCAGAGGCAGATGTAGCACCAGCATCTGAACGGCCCTGTGTCCTGCAAAAATCCCTTTTACAGAAGAACACCACCACCATCACCTTGACATGCTCATCAATTCTTCTCTAATTAAAGCTCTGCTGGGCTTCATCTGCAACATGCTTGACGAGGAGGACCAAAATAGCTTCTCTCTATTGTCCAGTTGGTGTGAGCCATGGTGCCTAGGACAGACAATTCCTGCCCCTGATGCCCAAGGTGTTGGAGGCTGGAGCTGTGCTGGCCAAGCACACAGGAGCAGCAGGATTTGTTCAAGGCAGATGTGTGCTGCTGAGCACCTGATCTTTCTGTCCTTGTCCCCTGCAGCTCTGTAATAGGTGTTACAATTGCATGATGTCTTCCTCCCCCTTCTGCTTCCCTCCCTGCTCCTTCCACATATCTTCGATGTTTAAGATATGCAAGCTGTGAAACTCAGAATTAAAAAAAATAAAATCCAAAGTGGTAGAGACATTGCTCTTTGCATCACAGAATCATTAAGGTTGGAAAAGACCTCTAAGTTCATCAAGTCCAACTGCCAACCCAACCCCACCATGCCCACTAAACCATGTCCTGAAGTGCCACATCCATGTGCTTCTTGAACACCAGGGACTCCACCACCTCCCTGGGCAGCCCCTTCCAGTGCTTGACCACTCTTGCAGTAAAGAAATTTTTCCTAATATCCAATCTAACCCTCCCCTGGCACAACTTGAGGCTGTTTCCTCTTGTCCTATCACTGGTTACATGGGGGAAGAGACCAACCCCCACCTCTCTACACCCTCCTTTCAGGCAGTTGATCATTCCCTCCCATTTTTCAGGAAAGGATGGAAAATCTCCTTGCGCTTAGCATGTCCTTAGCTGTGAACCAGGGATTTGGAAATGCAGCCGATGGATAGGATAAGAGAAGAGCTGGGATGTTTTCTTGCTCTGCACGAGCATCCCAGGTGAGCTAAGATGAAGTGTCTGGTTAACCTGCTGATGCTCAAGCTGTTAAGACAAACGTGTTGCTATTAAGTTACCCCAATATGTGTGTAGATTTGCACACATTTTATTTATTGTATTTTATATATAGGATATGTATTTCATACCTAGGATGAAGTGTCTGGTTAACCTGCTGGTGCTCAAGCCGTTAAACCAAACAAGTTCCTTTCAAGTTACCCCAGTATGTGTGTAGATTTGCACACATTTTTTGTATTTTATATATAGGATATGTATTTCATATCTTGTATTTGCACACATTTATTTATTTGTTAATTTTTATTCCCATCTCTGTCGCTTTGAACCATAGAATAGAATCATAGAATGGTTGCGGTTGGAAAAGACCTTTAAGATCATTGAGTCACACCGTCGATGTACTTGAATCTAATTGCACGTTGGTGCTGCTTGGCCCGTCTCTGCAGCGTGTTCTTCTGTGCAGCTTAGCACAAGGTGCTGTGCGTTGAGCTTGGAGGGTGACTGGTGCCAAGAGAAATCCCAGGTGATTTCTCAGTGCAGCCTGACTGGCTGGGAAATGCAACTTTTCCTCATTTCTGGTGTCTTGTTTGTTGTCATTAGTTCTTCTTCGTATTTAGTTGGTTGCTTTGTTTTGTTTTTCTGATACGCAGTGGAAAATAAGGCCAGTGAAGCGCAACTCCTGTGAACGCGAGCAAATCCCAAGAGGTTTCCCAGGAGCAAGAAATATTGGCATTTGCCAGCACCTGCCTTCATTTGAGGATACTCCATAGGCAACAAGTTGTTGCTTTTTGTCTCATTAGCAGATTTTTAATTAATATGAAATACATTCTAAATAAAGCTTTAATTTATTTATTTCTTTTTCCACTCCCCATCTGTCAGTATCGAACTGGTGAAAACAGGAAAAATGCCCTGAATATTGGGATGGCAGCCAGACCAAGGATGGGAGTTGCCTCTTTAATTACTTCTTTTCCATCTCTGATTCTTTACCTGTTGGTCCAGCACCTTTAAGACACTGCCACTGCAACGTGCTGATTTATTGTTGTTTTTTTTAACTCAGAATAATCTTTAATAACTCCTGTTGTTTTCTATTTATATGACACTTTTTATCTGGCGACGTTCTGTAATTCACACATCACATACAGAAACAGCGA
>NW_010201639.1:7218-7655 GCF_000695765.1 Mesitornis unicolor
AACAATGTCCCAAAAGCTGTGTTTTCTTTTTAATTGAGGTTTCTAACCTTAATTACAGCAGACTGTTGGTCCAGCAAACTTTTTGCTTGAGGAGGAAATCCATCGACAGCATTTTCACCTTGCTGAAAGACTTCAAAAATGAAACCCTGGACATTTTGTGCTTGTTTGCTAATGCAGAGAATTAGCGATCTGGAATATAAATAATGTAAAAGGGATGGAGTAGTTTGTGGGAGAATTGAGCCAGTTCTGCTCCCTGAAGTGGGCTGAAAGTTCACCCAGAAAAATCACCCCTTGCCGTGAACAAACTAAAGTGTGTTTGGATATTATTTTTACTAACAGATGTGACATTTTGGAGCTCCTGGATGGCTGTGTGGGAATCCAAGGCATAAATTCTCCAGAGAAGCTGTGAAATCACAGAATCACAGAATGTTAGGGAT
>NW_010201640.1:0-520 GCF_000695765.1 Mesitornis unicolor
AAATAGACAGATTGAGGATAAACAGGCAAAGTGAAGAGGGGAGAGAGGGGGAATGGGAATGGATAAACCCCAAAGGCACCTGGGGAGCCCATTAAGTGCTCAGGACCCAGCATCCTCAGGGATGCGCCCATGGGACCACCCATTGGGGCACCTCCAGAACAGGGGTCCCATGTGTGCACCCCTATCCTTCTATAGCATTTACACCTGCTGCATTTACGGGCATATTCCCTCACCCGGTTTTCTCTCAGGAAAAGGCTTTGAGCCTGTTCCTCTCCCCATTTACCTGTTTTGAGCAGCAGAGCTCTGGGAGGCAGGGGCATTGCCGTGTCTCTCTCCTCTGCAGTGATGTTGCCCATTTTCTTCATTTTATCCCAGAAAATCGGGGACCCGATGAGAATTTCCGCCCTTACCTCTGGATGGAGGAAGTTTCCAGCCATGCGTCCCTCGCGATGCTCAACACCAGGTACACGACGGCTGCATGAGCTCAGCGCTGGAAAACACTGCTCCGGGTTGGGGAAAA
>NW_010201641.1:0-12733 GCF_000695765.1 Mesitornis unicolor
AGTCTGTGAGCAGAAACGACACTTCAGCAGAATTGCATCTCTTGCTACCTTCTCTCGTACTTCAAATAAGCTTACAGCTGTATTAGTGATCTGAAATGCAGTCTTATTCTGCCAAAGCCTGGGAGGATGTGGCTGGGGGAGAGATCGCTCTTCACATGCTGCGTTTCTTGAGTTCCTGGCTCAGAATCTGGCAGTGCTGGAGGAGGATGCTGATACAGACAGGGCCTTGCTCTGGTCCGTTAAATGGTTTATGTCTCAGGAGCATAGTGCAGAAATGTTGCAGAAAAGTCCGTTCTCTTGTCCTCGAAGAAATGCCTGTGGACTCGAGGTTTCCCATACCAAGCCCACTTTCCCTTTGGATGTGAGACTTGTGCAACTGCTGGAAGTTTTTTTTTAACTTGTGGATATTCTTCAAGCCACTGGAAGCTGTCTAAATTGCTGGGATTGCAGACATTTCAGGTGTTTTTTTTAAATAATGTATCAGGGCTGGACTGCGCTTCTCGATGAGCTCAGATCGTGTGGTTTGCTAATGTAAGAGACGGGTTCCTGTGCTGCTGACTGTGTGGCCTGTGTGGTTCCCGATGCAACCCAGTGCGAACTTGTGTGTTTTCCTCCTGTTCCTTGCGATTTGTTTTCCTTGAGAGCTTGTGACTTTGCAAGTGTGACCTGCATGGCAGGAGAAAACCTGGCCAAGCAGCTGAGGTTGGGCACTTTTGACAGAACAAATGCTGCTCTGAGAGCACCATGAGAAATCATTAGGGAAAGAAAGGCTTTGAGGGTTGTTGTGGGGTTTTTTTCACAGCTGATCTGAGGACTGGGCCTTTCCCACTGTGCTGGGTGGATGGAGTTGGCTCCAAGGAGAAGAACTGCTTTCCCAAACTCCCAGTGCCTTCCCTAGGGAGCTGTGAAAATCTCCAGAGATCTGAGGCATTTGGTGTCAGAGTCCTTAGAACAAAGATGGAAAGGATGATACAGTCAGCCACGTTCAGAGAAAACACGACGGTGTCAAAGATGATGGGTCTTGGAGAGAAAAGCTGGAAGCTGAGCTGCAGCATAAGCTCCCCTGCACTGAATGGCAGGGAACCGCTCGGGAGCGGCCTGGGCCAGGGCTGATGTCTCGGTGTCACTTGCACATCTTATGTCTATCAGGGCTCAGGGTCCGTGTGTTTTTTCACTGACAGAGCTCTGTTTTGCAGCGCCAGGGGATTGGAGAGCCCAGCGTGTACCACGCCGTGGTTGTCATCTTCCTGGAGTTCTTTGCCTGGGGTCTGCTGACCACGCCGATGCTAACGGTGAGTGGATCGCCCTGGGAACAGTCCTGGCTCCTGAGGGTTGGCGAGGGTGAAGACCTTAAAGCCTTTGGAGTATTGGAAGTAGAAACCAGGACGTAACGGTTTGTACGTGAAATTTTTCTTGTGTGAATAAGCTGGAGCTGCAGTACTTTTTTAGTGGAGTCAGGCAATTATTTTCGTATTTATTGTACTGTAACTTGGAGCAAAGCTTGAGTTCGATTTCTGAAAGCTTTTGGAGGATTTCAAGGAAGCAGGAGTGAAAGACCTGACAGTAAAAGTGATCTGGTCGCATGAAGTAAAACCAGAGGGAATTCAGGTGGTGCAGGGGTGGAGACAGGCGTTTCCTGTTACCTCAACCTCGCCCAAGCGTGCTGGAATAATTCACAGGGCCGGGAAGTATGAAAGAAAGTGGCTGCCCGTGCTGGAGAGGGGAGGGGGAGCTCCTCACGTAGCTACGGCGGTGGCACCGGTATTTCCCATTTTCCCTGTTGTGCCCTTCCGGGCATCTAGCAGTCAGGTGCTGATGGAAAGTAAAGGAAAGTTTGCTAGCTCTGATTTGGGTTTTTGGGGGTTTTTTGTAGGTGTTACACCAGACGTTTCCTCAGCATACGTTCTTGATGAATGGCCTGATTCATGGCGTCAAGGTAAGGAGGCTGAGCAGCTGCAGAGATTGGGAGGTAACTGCAGTGTTCAGCAGCACTTCGCTGGCCGAGGGTTTGTTTTCCTCCCTAAAAGGATGTGAGCAGTTTAACAAACTGTTGTGTTTTGGTACTATTGCCTGCTTGTAGAAGGCAGGAATGGGTTGTCTCATTGTGCTTTTAGACAGTGTTGTCAAAAACTCCTGCTATCGGCAGTCAGAATTTGACTGAGGGATTTCTCTCTGTCACCCTGTCTGTCTGTCTGTCTGTCTGTCTTAGGGTCTGCTTTCTTTTCTAAGTGCCCCACTGATTGGTGCTCTCTCTGACGTCTGGGGCAGGAAATCCTTCCTCCTCCTCACTGTCTTCTTCACGTGTGCACCAATCCCCCTCATGAAGATTAGCCCGTGGTGAGTTCACTCTCGTTACACCCAAGGGGCTCTGAGGAGAGGAACGAGCGTGAGGCTGAAGGATGGGGGATTTGCAGGTGTTACTTGAGATGAGGAGGGAGAGTCTGATTAGTGGGAATGCTCAGCCAAATTGACTTGTCTGGTTCTGCCGGGGAATTCAGCATCAGAAAGGAAGAGTCTGTCGGTGCTCTCCTGGTGCCTGTTCTCCTGCTAGGAGCATTACCACTGCTGGGGCACAGTGATGTTTCCTTTGTGTGGCGGAAATGAATACTGAAGCTCCATGGCCCACCAGACTGAAGCTCGGTGTTGCTGTCTGGTCAATGCAGTGGGGTGGACTGAGGGAAGGATAAGGGAGAGGTTCTAATTTGGCAGCCGTGGGTGCCCTGTGGTTGCTTTCTAACTCTGCCTTTGGCGATGCCTGTTGCAGGTGGTATTTTGCTGTCATTTCCATGTCTGGAGTCTTTGCTGTCACCTTTTCTGTGATTTTTGCCTACGTTGCCGATATCACACAGGAGCATGAACGCAGCACGGCGTATGGCTTGGTAAGGAGCTGAATAGCTGGCTCGTCTCTTGAAAGAAATACCTGGGGCTTTGCAGGTAGGAGAGATATAAAATGAGGGTGGGAGATTTATTGACTGGCCTGAGGACAGCGTCAGTGAAAGGGTGATTTGCACTTCACTAATAGTGCAGTCTCCCTGTTCTGTCTGTGATTTAGCACAGAGAGAGGGGGCTGGTTTCCCTGCAATCTGAACACCGCCTGTGTTGTGTGATGTCAAACCAGCCTGGTCTGTGAGCCTCTCTGCAGTGGGGAAGGGGCAGGCTGTGGAGCTGGCATGCACACGGGTAACCTGTGGTCAGTCCCTTTCCATAGGGTACTGAAAGTGTCATATGGGAATTTTTAGGATTGCTTTAACTTCCCTTTGCTAGAAGTTTGCCCAGATTGCACCAAGAGAACCTGTCATCTTTCTGTCCACAGCAGCCCCCGTCCACCCAGGCTGTGTCCATCAGAGATGGCAAAACTGTTCACGTGGGTTACTCTGGAGGAGAAAACAGGCTCCGGGAAGAACAGGCTCTGTTGATGTTTTCTGTTTTGTGCTCCCAGGTGTCAGCCACATTTGCTGCCAGCCTGGTCACAAGCCCAGCGATTGGCGCGTACCTTTCCCAAGCCTACGGCGATACGCTGGTGGTTGTGCTGGCTTCAGGTGTCGCTTTGCTGGATATTGGCTTCATCCTGCTGGCTGTGCCGGAGTCTCTGCCGGAGGAGATGCGCCCGGTCTCTTGGGGAGCTCCCATCTCTTGGGAACAAGCAGACCCATTCGCTGTAAGTGATCCTGCTGCTGTTCTTCTGCCTGCTGGTAATGCTTATATTTGCTTGAGTTCTGCTAATTTCTCTCAAAAGGAAGGTGTGTACCACAAAGAGCAAAGGATTGAGGCTTAGATTAACCCTGTTGAAGGTACAGTGTTCAACTGATGGCAAATTGCACATATCCAGAGCTGTCTAGCAGCTTCTAACCAATCTAACAGAGCTACGAACCACCTGAAAGCAGCTCCAGGTGTCCTGAAGCAAAAGCATCTCTTGGTGGAAACGTGCCAGTTGTTTGGATATAAATTCCATTCCTTAGCAATGGTGAGGAGAAGTCTTTTGTGTCCTGGCTTTCTGGGACTCCTGCTAATGATGATGAGCTTTGCACAGTTTCATCTCACCTTGGCTGTCTGAGGAATAAACAGTTTTGGTCAAAAGCACTTGTCTGTAAATCTGAGAAACTGAGGGGCAGAAATTGCTCATTCTGGGGTGCACGCTGATGCAGTTGTACACCTGGTCTGGAGCGTTGGGCGGTGTTCGCATCTTCCTCTGAAACGCTGGTCTGGTTTCATTCAGGCATTCACTTCTTGGATATAAGATGGTGATTTAAGCACTTGGTTTTGCTGTCTCTGTAGCTAGAGATATTTAATGATACTAACTCCTTTTTAAATTGTTTTTTTTCATTCCCCACTCCCCTTTCCTACAGTCCTTGCGGAAGGTGGGTCAGGACTCTACAGTGCTGCTCATCTGTATCACCGTCTTTCTCTCCTACCTTCCTGAAGCTGGCCAGTACTCCAGCTTTTTCCTCTACCTGCGGCAGGTCAGTCTCTTAGGATGAGGGAGGGCTCTGAATGCAGGAAATCCCAGCCTGCAAACATTATCTCAGTTGCATGTCATGAGGAAGCTGATCTTGGCCAATAGCTTAGTAAAGTTGAAGCTGTGAGAAGCAGGGCCTTGTTGAGCTCTTCTGAATGATGTAGGAGCCTGGCCACCTTGCTACCATGCAGCCAGGACCCTTGACTCGGGTTCTTGCTGGGGCCTGCCTGTCCATCCTCAAGGTGAGCCTGGTGATTTGGAGCTGTTTCTTCAGCCAGAGGAAAACCTCCTGGTGTGTTCCTGTGGCAGCAGGGAGGTAGTGGAAGGTGCAGTTGAATAATGTTTAAGCACCTGATAAGCAATATCAGTAAACGTTCCTGGCACCGATGGAGTGGCTTTTCTTGTACGGTACAAAACTCTTGCCTGAAAAGTCCTCTTTGGTGTTTTCACAGGTCATTGGTTTTTCCTCGGAGACTGTGGCAGCCTTTATTGGTGTGGTTGGAATCCTCTCTATACTGGCTCAGGTGAGGAGCGATTTCTGCCTTGGCTTTAGCAGTCTGACTATAAGAACATCCACATTTCTGACCATCAGGGCTGGTGACTTGTCAGAATCCCTGTGGCCAGACAGGCATGATCAGACCCACACACAGCTACCTGAGGTCCTTCTTTCTGATAAATAACAAACCGTGGTAAAACGTGGGGTGGCCCCGTGTTACTCTGAAACTCCACAGATTGCGCTGTGCCACGGACAGGGCCGTGCTGGTTTCTAACACAGTGTTACGAGAGTGAGGAGTGTGTGGATGACAGTCAGTGTCACAGCAGCACCAGTCCCCTCGGATCCCCCTCCTTGTCTTCCAGTGCTGCCAATTTACTCTGCGCTGACTGTGAAAGCGCCTGTTTTTCTTTGCAGACAGTAGTGTTGGGAATCCTCATGCGCTCGATAGGAAATAAGAACACCATCCTTTTGGGACTGGGCTTCCAGATCCTGCAGCTTGCCTGGTACGGCTTCGGATCACAGCCTTGGTAAGAGTTTGCCGGCGTGTGTCTCGCATTGGCGGGTTTCTCCCTTCGCGGTGGCTCTGCAGCAGCTCCCTGTGGCCTGGCAGAGGCAGGTCCTGCCCCGCCGTGGTGCTGCTCTGCGCTGGCCCTCGCAGCCCCCCTCACTGCTGCCGCTTCCTCCCCAGGATGATGTGGGCAGCGGGAGCTGTGGCTGCCATGTCCAGCATCACCTTCCCAGCCATCAGTGCCATGGTGTCGAGGAACGCGGACCCTGACCAACAGGGTGAGTGGCTTGGGGGTTTGTGATGGAGAGGCTGCTCCTTCGTTGTTTGCCACCTTCATGATTCAACCCTGAGTCCTCAAGCCCGGCTGCCTCAAAGTCCAGTTCAGTTGGCAGTTGTTGCTTGATGTACCCACGCTCGTTTTATTCTCAAAAACCACTTGTCTGTGGAGTGCATGTCAGTCCAGGCCCAAATGTTTGAGCCTGTCTTTAAATATGTAACCATCCTTGAACAAAACAATTTCCTCAGAAAGCTGGAGGCAAATCTTCCTTTCTGTGCTCTGTCCCCAGGTGTGGTGCAGGGGATGATCACTGGAATTCGCGGTCTCTGTAATGGCCTGGGGCCGGCGCTCTATGGCTTCGTCTTCTATCTCTTCCATGTGGAGCTGAATGAAATGGCTGAGGTGGAAACATTGGGTAAGGCCTCCAAACCCAACATGGCCAACCCCACGGATGAGGTAACCTAGTCAGCTTTATCCTTCATTTGCTGGGCTGTGTCCGTCCTTGCCCTCGAGCACTGACCGCTCCTGGTTCTCCCTACAGAGCGGCATTATCCCGGGGCCTCCGTTCCTGTTTGGGGCCTGCTCCGTCCTGCTGTCACTGCTGGTGGCTTTGTTCATCCCAGAGCACAGCCTGGCACTGCGGCCGGGCAGCCACAAGAAGCACAGCAATGGGGCCCAGACCCACGCCCACAGCCCGCAAACCAGCGGCTAAGAGCCCCTGCTCGAGGACAGCAGCGTGTGAGGTTCGGAGAGGGGACCTGGCTGGCGTCAGCCCCAAAGCATAGACGGACTTGGCCGGTGGGAGTTTGGGGAGACGAGGGAGGTGACAGACGGTGCCACTGACAGCTGAGAGGGGACAGGGTTTCTCCTCGAGCCAAATACACCCAGCTGGTGCAAAATGGGATTGTATCACCGGTGCTGATGGGAACGGGGTGGGCATCAAACCCCTCCGCTCCAGGGATCGTTCTGTAAAGCAAACCCGCCCTTGGTCACGAATGCTGAACTCCATGGTGTGACCTGCCAAATACTGCCCTCGCCTGTCACAAATGGAGGAGCAGCGTTGTCTCTGTCCTAACGTGAACTGACCGAGCTGCCCACAGAGCAGACGGAGGCGTCGGTGGCGCAATCACGCTCCCCTTGTGTGGTGGTCCCCGCTGCTGCCCCCCTCACGGCTCGGGCGCCCCTGGGGCAGGCCTGGCCACTGCCCTGCGCTGTGCGTGGCCTCTGCTGTGGTCACACACAGGCGAATGTCTGTGCATGAGGAACGGGCAGGGTGGGCAGTGGTGCGCAGATCCTCCCCGCTTCAGATCCGATGGATTTGCCCATTCTGGTCCAAGTGAAACTTAACCCCCCAAAAATTCCACTGACTTCGGTGTTGTGATGAAGGTCAGAAACGTTAAGAAGCTGCAACTGGCACAAGGGAGAATGGGCAGTGGAGAGAGGGTCCACAACATGTGTATTTCTGTTGGTGTTTCTTTGTGTTACGCTGAGGTAACATCTGTCTGTCGCTGCCTCCACACACAGAAAGATTTTCAGGCTTTTAATCTTGTGGGTCTGTAGGGGTTGTTTAGGAAATGCAGCTCTGAGGGTCTGGAGAAACAACTGAACTCTGCTGAGCGCTTTGATGCAGCGCGGTTTCCTGAGAGAAAGGTCAAAGAAATGCTGTTGATCTTGAGCACGTTTATAAAGCACGCTGGTTCTTCCCCAGGCTCTTGCCATCTGATATTAAAACCAGATAATGACCATAGCCTGTGTTTTCTCAGTCCAGAAGGTCCTGGTGGTGATGACTGTGACTGGTTTGAACTCACAGGTTTGGGCTCTGTTTGGGCTCTGAGCCTGCTATGAAGGGTTTTGTTTTGTTGAAGGAGTTGCAGCCTCTGCAGGGCTGTGCTCTGCTTGGAGAGAGCAGACACCTGAGCTGAGCGCTGCGAAAAGCTCAGATGGGTGGGAGCGCTCGGTTGTTTATAGAGGCATGGAGAGACACAGCAGGCAGGAAACAACTGCTCTCGTCTGAGCAGGAGCAGAGGTGGTGGCTTTGAGCAGGGGACACTTGCATTGGTGGTTGAGGGAACTGAGGGCGCACAGGTCACAGACTGTCCTGTCTGAGGGGTGTGTGCAGAGCCGTGGTCCTCATCCTCTGGTCGGGATCCCTTCTCTGTGGGTTTGGGACGGGGAACCTGGCAGAGGGGCCCAAAGAGGGGCAGCGCTGTCAGCGTCCCAGGTCTCTGCAGACGGGCGATGGGGGCTGCCGCTGTGACCCCCCTTTGCCTCCACCCACAGGCGGCCCCGGGAGATCAGCCCCGCTCGGTCCTGGCTGTGCGGCCGCTGGGGCACGGGGATGCGAGCTCAGGTGCATCCGTGCCCTCCCCGGGAGTTTGTCAGCGGGGACAGTTTGCGTTGGCTCTGGGAGATCCAGAGCTGCGGTCTCTTGTGGCTCTCTTGAGCGCCTGTCAGATGCTGACAGCGTGGAACCGCTGCCTGCCTGCGTGGGGCTGAGCCGATGGTTTCATGTCTGTTTACCAATCTTCTGGACAGTTGGTTATTGGTTCGAGTAAATCATTTGTAGTTTGTTTCGCATTAATCCAGCCTGGTGCCCAGATCCTGCAATCAGAACTGTGGATGATTGCCCGTGCAGAGCGCAGCCCCCTTGGCCCCGAGGTTTGGGGTGTGGATGCTATCGCAGCCGGGGGAGCAGAGGGGCTGCAGTGACTCCGGTTTTCCCGATCTGGCTGCAGTGACGCTCTAGATCCCCAGAGGTGGTGGGGATGGTCTGTACTGTGTGTGCACAGCATCCTTCCTGAAGCAGTCCAGTCACTTAACCTTCCAGCAGCAATCCCAGCTCTGTCTTGCTCACAAAAATGCCTTTTTCAGACCGGAGCTTTACCGAGTATGTCTGCGATTCATTGATCTACGCTGTTAAAATGGGCTGAAGTAGGTTTGTCCCTCACACACAAAGTGAAATGAAACACCGAATCGTTACCTCCTTCACACTGAGGCACTTGGAGCTTCACGGGTAGAATATAGTGCAACGTTACAAAACAGATGAGCATAATTTATATGATATGAAGTATATAGAGATATATTTTTAAAGTCCTTTCCTTTATTGAATAGTTTATTGAAACCAAGGTGTTTCTGGTCTTGTTCCCTCCTGCCACCGCTGCTGCCTGTGGCTTCTCCTGCCCCTCAGACAGCAGAACCGGGTGAGGTTCGGTCCCGTCCATCCCAGCACGACGCCCACGTTTCCTGCGGCGCCGACATCCCCAGCTCGTGCACAGGGCCCGGGGCTCAGGGCCGGCGATGCCACGGTGTTGCTGTGGCCTGGCTGCTCTAGGACTGCACCATGGGGGGGTTTTCTGGGGCTGTCGGGGGTGAAGCATCGCGCAGCTGCACCAGGTTGGCTGCGAGCGCTGTTCCCGACGTGAGGTGACTTGGACATCGCCCTGGCTGCACCAGCGTGGGGCTGGCCCTGGGACGGGGCTCGCCGTGGGGCGTGGGGCAGGGCCACTTGCCCACCCCAGAGGTGCCCCCTGTTCTGGCGCTGGGAGCGGGCGGGGGGGTCCCCTCCCGCGGTTTTGGAGTTCCCTTCGTCGGGCTCAGCGGGGTCCGGGCTCGTCCCCTCCCAATCGGCACAGGGATGGGACCCCCCTCTGCCCATGCTAGAGGAGGAGCTGGGCTGGGGGGGCCGGCAGTACCAGCCCCGCATGAAGAACGTCAGTTCTGAAGGGCCGGTGCCCCTGCAGCATCCTGGGGGAGGATGGAGAACCTGCACGGAGCGCTCAGCTAGGTTTGCCAGTTTTTGTTAACTTTATATGAAAACGCAACTTTTTTAAAAGAGCTTTTTCTTAAAATCCCCTTGATCTGCTGTGTAGAGGCCGAGCCTGGCTGTTCAACACCGGCGTTCCCAGAAGTCCTCTGCAGTCACTTACGGTTCTGGTTGGTACCGGCAAAGGGCAAAAATGGGCTTAGGTGCCCTTCTGCAGTACGAATGGCAGCAGTTCGAGTGAGTTTAAACTGACCTTGTTGCATTAAAACCCGCGTTAAACCATTGCTTTCTCTTTTGCCATTAATTTTGCAAAGCAGTAACTTGTTACTTGACTGAGTTTGTTCTGTTCTCTGCACTTCAGTGGCTGCTGAGATCTTGGGTCGTCCTCAGAGTGCGGGCACGTGGCAAAGCCGCGTCCGCTGCAGAGCGCGGTTCCTCTGCTCACATGTTACTATTGCCTGCGTTTGTGTCTTTTTTTAAGCTGATGATGAGATGTGTTTATTTCGGTTCAGGTTGTGTTTGGAACTGGATAATCTCTCCCTCCGATGGGTTATTTATTAAACTGCTGCTTTCCTGTGGTGTCGGAAGTTCTCTGTCCTCATCTTTCCCCCGCTGCAGAGCCCTCCCCGTGCCCCGGCCCCTGTGGATGCTCTGCAGAGGCCATTGGGAGCCATCGGGCCATGCCAACCGACCTCCAGTGGGCACAAGTTGTCAAGAGACCTCTACTGATTCCTTCAAACCAAAATACTCCAGGCAAAAATGGACTTGGAGCCAATTCACGTTCACCCTTGATCCTACAATAGCGATCCAGGCATGATTTAGATCTTACCTTACCCATTTAAACACCTGTGTTGGTGTTTGAGGATGGGACCAAGTGAACAGTGCAATCGCAGGGGGTACAGACAGCCCTTGGCTGGGATCTGGAGTTTGACAGCCGATGTCTTGTAATGGTGGCTCCATGTGCTGCTTTTTGTCTTTATTTCCTCCGGGCTTGAGCTTAGATTTATTTTTGTCATTTTATTTGAGAGAGAGCCCTCAGCTTCTCTGATTCTGCACCTCCCTGCAGAGAAAGGAAAGGTGTTTCACCGCAGTTTGTTGTTGCCCATCCTCTCCTCGCCGTGGGGGTCATTCGGGCGGCACGCACAACACAGCGCAGCACCGCTGTGATGGGGACACCGCGGCCGTACCAGCGCACGAGGGGTAGATCCCGGCGGCTGCACCACGCTCCAGGCCTTCACCCCGCTCTAGCCCCATCGTTTAGCAGCGGGCACGGGCGAGCAGCGGTGCTGACAGCCCCCGGTACGCCCCAGCCCCAGGGGCTGTGGTGTTGCCAGCGGTGCCACAGGGTTATCCTGTGCCGGGGCCAGCGCTCTCCCGCTGCGGTTTGTCTGGGATTTGTCTGTCTGCACTGAGCTGTTTTGTTTCCTGAGACCTGCCCCTGGTGCGAGCGCTGCCGGTGAGAGCCCCTGCGCGAGGAACAGTCCCCGTCGGCTTCCAGGAAAGACGCTTGGGATGCTGATTCTCGACAGCCCTCATTCCCGTTGCTGCGACCCAAAGGGTTTCCTGTTGGGTGGAAAACTGTCCCGGTGCCTTGGCTCTTTCCGCCTGTATCTGTGTCCTGTTGATCCCTGGGCCGAGCTTGGGGCAGGGGGAGCTGCCTGCACCCCCGGGATGCAAGGAAGGGCCTGGGGTCTGGGTGCGGAGAGACCCTGAGATGGTGGTGGAGTTGCTGTTGGGGCAGCGCGGGGCCAAGCCTAGGGACTGCATGGGGACCCTGCCACGTGCTCTGAGCTTGGACCCATCCCCTCCATCGCCGCCAGAGCAGGAGGTTCCTCAGGTGCCCATGAGTCTGCTGTCCTCCGCAATCCGTGTTGCCTGCAGCAGAGGCCACGGCAGCCTCCAGGCGCTCGCAGCGTCAAGGGCTCTGTCCCGAACCAGGGAAGTTCATGACGAGGCGCTGGATTTCTGGTAACAATTAAGCTGCTGGTCACCAGTCCGGGAAAGCTGCTTTTTAAAGGAAAGCTCTGTTCTGTAAGTGCTCAGCTCTGGTTCAGGCACTGATTTATGGGTTTTTCCACCTGAAGCATCACACTGAGGGGCACTTGGGAGCTTCGGGAGCAATGCCAAGGGCTGGCAGAGCCAGCGCTTGTGGTGCCGTCAGCCTGGTCCCCAGCCACGAGGCTCTGCAGCCCCAGCACCGGACATGGACCTGGCAGCCAGCGCCGATGGGCACCGAGAGACCGGGGCCAACCCCAGGATCTGTCGGTGCTGGTCCATTGGTGCAGGAGCCCCAGCACAAACCTGCACCAGGCCCCAGCCAAGGGCAGCTTCCAGCGCTTGGGTAATTTAAGTTATTAGTTGTGTTTTGTCCCTCCTGCCCCAAAACCCTGCAGCAGCCAGCATGGTCTGTGAGGGCAGTATTGCCCTTCTCTAAACCTTGGTAAGATTATGGAGCTCCCCTTCCCCATTGCCTGGTGCTCACCTGCCTGCAGCCCACACCAGGGGTGCAGCCCTGACCAACTTCCCCCCGGGCCTTCGCTCTCTGTCATCCCCCAAGGGTCCTGGAGTGGAGGTGAAACCATGGCACCGTGCGGGCCCCTGCTGGGGAGGGCAGTGGCTGGGCCAGGGCCTCCAGGGCTGCAGGAAGCTCCAGGAAGTGGCTCTGTTAACACAGGATGAAGGGAACAAAACCCCAGGACCATTAATCACCCGCTTCGGCTGAATGTGCACATTTGATGGCAGCTGTTTACAGAGCACTTCCTTGCTCAGACACCTCCCGAAATGACCCGGCCTCCCAAAAGGACGCGAAACATGCCTGGTGCCCAGAGCTGCCTCCCCAGAGAGTTCCCGGATGGGAAACGGCTGGATCCTGCGCTGACCCTGCACCTTCTGTGATGGGGCTCCCCTTCCTCCACCCCTTAGGACCCTCCCTGGCCCCAGTGGTGGGGATGGGGCAGAGCAGGGGGCACTGGGCAGGAGTGAGGAGGTGATGCTGGACCTGTCATGCACAGGCGGCCGGGGAGCACGGGATAATCGGCATCTTCCACATCATAACACGTCCTCCATCTGTACCACAGCACTGACCCTGCCAGGAGCACCCTTGTTCACCCCAAAAACACCCTGCTCTGGGGAGAGATGCTGTCTGCAGCCCTGCTGAGCAGCATCCAGGCCTTGGCTGGGCTCCTCCTCTCTGCAAAGCCCACATTTCAGGGCAGGGGGTCTGAGACAGCACC
>NW_010201641.1:12874-13284 GCF_000695765.1 Mesitornis unicolor
TCGGCTGCAGGTGCTTGGGGCTGTTGATGATGGAGCCCAGTGAAAGCCAGGGAGGGGACAGGGGCTGTGCAGGGGTGCCCGGGGGGGATGGGGACCCTTCAGGTGCTCTTCTGAGTTTGGGGTTGCCGCCACAGCCCGTGGCTGCGGAGCTGGGTGTTGTGCGAAAGCAGCTGAACTTGAAAGAAAATCAGAAACCTCCCCCTGGAAATACCCCTTGGGCTGGAAATTCGGGAAGGCCCCGGGTCGGTGCGGGGGGGTGGCTCCTGCAGAGCTTAAGAAGGGCTGGGGACGGGGCTGGTGCTCAGAAGGAGACGGCCCCGGCTGCGTCCGCGCCCTGCAAGGAGACGAGGAAGGAAAAACCATCCCCGGCTGCTGTCCTGCCCCAGCACTGCTCCGCAGGCGATGGAGAC
>NW_010201641.1:13375-13741 GCF_000695765.1 Mesitornis unicolor
TCCCCTCCCCTCCCATCTCGTCCTGTCCCGTCCCGTCCCGTCCCGTCCCGTCCTGTCCCGTCCCGCTACTCCCTTGGCTTTGCTGCAGGCCTCCAGGTCCCCCTCTCTTGCGCCCTGACAGCCGCCACATCCACGTGCGTGGCCCTGCAGCGCTCCTTGTCCCGGCACTCAGAGCCACCACTGCCATGGGCAGTGGTCACGGGGAGGGATGGGAATGCAGAAGGGGCGCTTGGGCTCATTTCCCCAATAAAGGGCTGGAAAATCTCAGTGGTTAATCAAGGATCAAGCAGCAATGGCCGTGATGAGGCAGACTTGGGCTGCCATCGTGGCACTGCTGATGCCTGATGGGGTAGGCAGCTGGGCTGG
>NW_010201641.1:13760-14660 GCF_000695765.1 Mesitornis unicolor
CTTCAGCCGCCCCTAACGAGCTGTTGCTAATGAGTGACGGTGATGGAGATGGAGTTCACGTGGTGCCTGACCGTGACTGTCCACATCTCAGCAAAGGGGGACACTGGCACCCCTTTTGCCTCGCACGTGGCCATGTTCTGGTGATCGTCCCCGTCCCTCAGCCCCGTGGTTTCCTCTCCACAGGGCGCCTGGCTGACAGACTGACGGTGGTGCCGCTGCAGCCGGTGGTGCGGTTTGGGGGCTCGGTGCAGCTGAACTGCTCCCTGTCCTGCGTGGGGGGCACGGTGCAGTGGCGGGGCCTGGACACCAACCTGGGCAGCGTCACCTCCTTCCCCACCCACAGCATCCTGCACGTCAACGGCGCCACCGTCGCCACTGAGGGCACCAAGATCTGCCAGGGCTCCTGCCACGGGCAGCGCTACCAGAACGCCGTCTTCCTGAGGGTCTATGGTATGTGCCCCCCAGCCTGGCCCTCACCCCTGAGGCCACCTGCTCCCTTCTGGCAGCGGTGCTGAAAATCCCCGTGTGACGCTGTGGTTCCTCTCCCAGCCTTCCCGGAGACGCTGCAACTGGAGGCTGTCCCCCATGCTCTGCGGCCCGGGCAGCCTGGGACCCTGCGCTGCTGGGCCCGAGGTGTGTACCCCCTCACCGGGCTGGCGCTTGCCTGGTACCGGGGCGAGCAGGCACTGGTGGAGGCAGACTTCGACACCACGGAGACCGAGGAGGAGCTGTTCGACGTCGTGTCCACGCTGCCGGTGGCTGCAGAGGAGGTGGGAGAAGGGACGGAGTTCAGGTGCAAGGTGACGCTGAGCGTGGGGCAGGAGACCTTCACCCAGGCGGCCTCCATGGCTGTGAGCGCTGGGGGTGAGTCCTGGGGCGGGCACTGGGGACCAGGGAATG
>NW_010201641.1:14753-15048 GCF_000695765.1 Mesitornis unicolor
TCGCTCTGCAACCCTCCTGTCCCCATCCCTGTCGCCATCCCCACTGCTGTGCCACAGCTGCTGGTTTGTTCCTGCTCACTGCCTCTCCCTGCCCAGGGCCGCCTGCATTTGTGGGGTGGGGGAGGATGGTGCCAGCGGGTGACAGGCGGAGAAGGCTGTCACCCCATGGGGACAATGTGTGCCAGAGAGGCCCCATCCCAGCTCCAAGCGTGGCAAGGCCACCTGTGACCTCTTGTGTTCACAGCTGTGATGGAGCAGTCAATGGCCATGGCCACCTCCATGGAGAGCCCCCGGA
>NW_010201642.1:0-2182 GCF_000695765.1 Mesitornis unicolor
TGGAGGTGCCCACAACCTATGTGCCCATGGAAGTGCCCACATCCCCTGTGCCCACAGCAGTGCTCACATCCCCCATGTCCGTGGTGGTGCCCACATCGCCCATAACCGTGGTGGCACCCACATTGTCCACACCCATGGCAGTACCCACATCCCTTGAATCCATGGTAATGCCCACATCCCCCACAATCATGGTGGTGCCCACATCCCCCATAACCATCGTGGTGCCCACATCACCCCTGCCCATGCCAGTGTCCATGACCCCCATGCCCATGGACACATCCCCCACGCCCACAGTGGTGCCCATGTCCTCCATAATTGTGGTGGTGCCCACATCCCCTGTGCCCACATCCCACATGCCCATGGCAGTGCCCATGACCTCCATGCCCACGGACACATCCAGGACTCACTCACCACATGGTCTGGACAGAGATGGGCTTGAAGATGCGGGTCTGCCCCCCCGATGTCACACTGAACCCCCTGGGCACCGTGGGGAGACACATGGGTGGGGGTAGGCACCCCAGGCCCACCCCTCCTCATGGATCCCACCCCATCCCGTGTCCCCTACCCTCAAAACCCCCTCTTTTCCCCAGAAGCCCCACCAATCCCTTACCCATCACCGTCGAGGAAGACCTGAGTGTCGCTCCAGAGGGGCAGCACCATGCCCAGGGTGCAGCGGGTGGCCCTGGGGTGGGTAGAGGTCAGGGGGTGCAGTTGCCCTCTTCTCATGCCCCTTACCATGCCCCACTCACCCCTCATGGGCAAAATCCACGCCCAGCAGTGCTGTCTCCCCCTCAGCTCCTGCCTCCTCGGGCCGCACCACCAGCAGGTACCGCACCCGCTGTGGCCGCATCGACTCCAGCCGCACTGCCTAGGGGATGGGGGGGCATCAGGGGTGCCCCCTGCACCTCCAGTGCCCATGGAGGAGCACCAAGCACATTGAGAGGGTAGGCTGGGCCATATCCCATCCCGTCCTGTCCTACTCTTGTCCTTCCCCTATCACATCCCTATCCTGTTCCCATCCATATCCCATTCCCATACACTTCTTGTCACCATCCCTCTCCCCATCCCAAACCTGTCACATCCCAATCTTGTCCTGTCCCATCCCATTCCCATCCTCTCCCCATTTTCACCCCATTCCCATCCTATCCCATCCCATCTTGTCTCTATCCTGTCCCCATCCCATCCCATCCTGTCTCATTCCTGTATCATCCTGTCCCCATACATATCTCATTCCCATCTCCATGCTGTCCCCGTGTCCCCATCCCCTTCCCCTTCCATTTCTTTCACTGTCCCCATCTTGTCTCCATTCTATCACTGTCACCATCCTTGTCCCTGTCACCATTCCTGCCCCTACCACCATCTCCATCCCATACCAATCACTGCCACCACCCTCATCCCATGCCATCCCATCCCATCCTTGTCCCCATCTCATTCCTGTCCCCGTTCCCATCCCCATTCCTGTCCCCATATCCCGGGGGGGTCATGTCCTACCACCCGGATGGCATCCTGCGGGCGCAGCAGCTGCATCATGAGCTGCAGGTGCTGCTCCTGCAGCCCTGGGGCCTCTCCTGGGGGTGCAGAGGGTGGGGGCTCGGCCTCCAGTGGCTCCTCTGCAGGCAGCAGCAGGGCAGCCCCCTTGACCATGACAAAGCTCTGCCTGAGGGCAAGGAGGTCCTGAGCAGGATGTGGGACCCAGGCTGCAGCAAGACCCAGCCTTCACAACTGGGGTACCCCCAGAGTCCCCCCTTGAGGAAAAGGGGGAAGCTGGGGGGCCTGAGGCACCACAGGGTGAGGAAATGCTCCCCAGAAGGTAGCTGTGTGCCCTCCCCACCCCAGTGACCCGCATCCCCCCATCCTGTGACTCTGGAGCCCCTTCTCCCCGCCGCTGCAGCTGGCCGCGCCTGGGTGCATCTTCCTCCTGCAAAGCACCGGGGAGGGGAGATGACAGTGACCCCGGGGGATCATGACCCAGGGCATGGACCATGCTTGGGGGGCCTGGCAAGCACCCCTGGCACCCCCTGACCCAGGGACACCCTGCCAAACCCACACCCCCCAGCAGTAGGGGGTATTGGCAGGGCCCCAGCGGAGAGCGCAGGGGCCCCGCTGGGGAGGTGGATCCCTGGGCATAGGCCCTTGGATGCCGGGGAGGGGTCCTGTCCCCGTGCTCCCCCCAGCTGGGTGC
>NW_010201643.1:0-374 GCF_000695765.1 Mesitornis unicolor
AACTGTGTAAAATAAGAAAAAAACCAACAGAGAAAAAGAGAGGGAGGTGGAAAAAAAAAAAGGGTGAAAAATAAGAATAAAAAGGAAAAACGAAAAATAAAAGGGAGTTGGGTACATTGAGCTTCTAGGTAGGACGGTTTGATTTGATCTCGTGGCCGGTGTCCAGCGCGGAGGAGGATCCGCGGGGGTGCCCTGGAAGCCTCCTCTTCCTCCTCGGCTCCGAGCTTCCCGAAAAACACCTCTGAGGGGTGCCCCGGGCGGCGGGGGGGAGACAGGGCACGGGTCCCCGGTCACCGGAGCAAAGGCAGCGGGCGGCAGCTTCGGCCACGTCCCTAAAGTCCGTTGGGCGATGGCGCCCGTGTCCCCCCTTCCTC
>NW_010201643.1:507-3944 GCF_000695765.1 Mesitornis unicolor
TTCTTCTTCTGGTCCGAGTCGGGGCCTTCCTCCTCCAGCTTCTGCCGTTTGTATTTCGTCCGCCGGTTTTGGAACCACACTTTCACCTGGTGGGGGGGAACAGGGAGAGATGGGGGCTCATGGGGGTCCCAGCATGGCCCGTCCCTCGCTGTGACCAGGCACCGAGCTCAGCTTTCCACTGAGACCACCAAAAAAGAAGTCCTCGTCCCTCCAGGAGCACCCCCATGCCCTGCCTCAGTTTCCCCTTTGCCCGCAGCAAGGTGGGACGGGGCTGTGGGGAGAAAAATGTGGTGGGTGCTGCCGCTTCCCAGCTCTGCTTTGCTTGGAGAAACCCAAGAGGGGTGCAGGACCCTCCAGGACACCTCAGACACAGGGTCAGCAGCCACACGGGCCCCTACTTGCAACTGGTGCCCATCACCCTGGCATCTGGGCTGCTCACCCATGAGCCAAACCCGGTCCCCGTTCATTTGGTCACAGGCATTGGGTTGTGGGGGGCTCAGACACCCACATGGGACAACACCCAGAGCTGTCCCCACGCTTCCAGCGAGGACCTGGGGCCCAGGGCTGGGGTGGCAGCGCCAGGCGTGGGCTGGACTGTTGGTAGCTAATTATGAATGAATTATAATTACAATTATAGATCAGTAATTTCGAGGTTTCAGGAAACCTTTTCCACCACTGTGGTGGTCACACTTGAGGGTTACGTTTGGGGATGCAGGATGCTGTGGGCACGGATGCGGGCAGGGATGAGGGATGCTGCGGGCAGGGATGCGGGATGCCATGGGTGGGGATGCAGGCAGGGATGCAGGATGCTGTGGGCATGGATGCGGGCAGGGATGCGGGATGCTGCAGGTAGGGATGCGAGATGCCATGGGCAGGGATGCAGGCAGAGATGAGGGATGCTGCGGGCAGGGATGAGGGATGCTGCAGGTAGGGATGCAGGATGCTGTGCCATGGGATGCTGCAGGCAGAAATGAGGGATGCTGCGGGCAGGGATGCAGGATGCCATGGGCAGGGATGCGGGCAGGGATGGAGGATGCTGCCCAGCCTCCCAGACCCGATGTCACTTGGTGCCACCACTGCCAGCCCTGCACAGGCCAAACCAAAGCCTCCCTGGGACCCACAGCCCCTCCAGCACCCGCTGTTCCCCCACATCCCCCGGGACCCTCAACCCTTCCCTCAGTTACGTCCCGGCATGCGCCTGGATGGAAACAGCTGCTTTATGGCACCCGGATAAATCATAACCCCCCTTCCCCGGACTCCAGCTCTTTGCTTTCCTACCTTTGGGGCATTTCGGGAACAATACGGAGTCGGCGCCTTTCATTCAGGCACTTTGCAAACTTTTAATTAAAGCTCTCGACCCTCTGGGAGCGGGGAAGTTGCCTTATCCCGAAATTATAGAAGGGGAAACTAAGGCATAAAGCAATTAAAATGCTTCAGCGAGGCCCTGGGGAAATCGGGGCTGTGTGCGAAGCGGCTACCGCATGGAAAAACTTTTCCTCCCTGGTGAAAAAGCCACCAGGGTCCTGTGGGATGAGGCTCCCCTGCGCTTCCCGGCTGTTTTGGATGCGGGAGTGGGGATGTTTCCAGGCTGGGTGGGGTCTCTGGTACCGTATCCCAGTCTGGATGGGCTCCTGGACCCCTCCAGTACCACATCCCAGTCTGGATGGAACCCCGGAGCCCCCCAGTACCACAGCCAGGCCTGACACTGCAACGAGGGAAGTGTGAGAACCTCACAGTGGGCAACTGGGGATAAGCTGCCCCCCCACCAGTCCCCATCCTGACTCCAGGAGTAATTGGTTTAACCCCCCCAAGCCCGGGGTGGGGGGTTTATCCCTTCCCAAACCCTCGCTCACGTTAACCGCTGTGATGCCGGGTGTTCACGATGCTCCTGGGGTCCCTGCCTGGTTGTGTCCCCCATAGGACTGACCGTGTCCCCCATAGGACTGGCCATGTCCCCAGGGTCGCTGCTGTCCCTGTGGGATGGGGACAGTCCATGGGGACACACAGTGTGTTCCCACCGCTCAGCGTCGGGGACACCGACAGCACTCAAAAAACCCAGCCCTGCCCGAAAGGTGATGTTGCCATCACCATAAAACGTGGTGGCTTTGTGGACAACGGCCCTGGCACCCAAACCTTGCCAAAGGCTGAAGGGAGGGGGATAGGATGGGGACAGAGAGGGACCAAACCCGCTGTCACCCGTGGCCACACCACTTGTCCCATGCTGTCACCCTCTTTGCCTCCCCTGCAGTCCCAGCTGCGACTTCTCTTCCGAAAACACCCCAAAACTTTTCAGAGCGTGGGTTTTGGGGACGCTCCTCGGCAGGGGACCGCTGCCAGCCCCGGTTTTCACGGCACGGCCGTATCTGGGGCGCGCATCTTTCTCCTCCCCTGACTCGCAGGCATCCGTTTGGTTAATTATTATTCTTCGATAATAAGCCAGTTTCAGCGCCCGCTGGCCCCTGGGCCTCCATCCGTGCCCGCCCGATGACGGGAGGGGACGTGGGGATTTATGGTGCCCGCAGAATCATCCCAAAACCAGCAGGAGCCAGGGTGAGGCCTTGGGGGATTTGAGACCCTGAGCCACACGGAGATTTGGGCAAAATTCACTCCAGGCTGTTATTTCCCAGACCCGATGCCACCAGCGATGGGCACAGCGCTGTGACCGCCCGCAATGGCCACAGCTCACAGCGCATCCCCCCCAAGCATCCTCACCCTCGCTCCCCATCATCCCAAAACCAGCAGGAGCCAGGGTGAGGCCTTGGGGGATTTGAGACCCTGAGCCACACGGAGATTTGGGCAAAATTCACTCCAGGCTGTTATTTCCCAGACCCGATGCCACCAGCGATGGGCACAGCGCTGTGACCGCCCGCAATGGCCACAGCTCACAGCGCATCCCCCCCAAGCATCCTCACCCTCGCTCCCCTCATCCAACACTCTCGTTTCGCTTCGCGCTGCTTTTTCTGTCCCAAATCCCCTTTTTTTGGTCGTTTTCTCATCCCAGACTAAGGCAGGAGAAGGGATGGGAAGGGGTTAACCCCCCTTCCCCACCCCATATCCCAAGGCATTTCCTGATGCCGGGCTTTTCCCCTCCCTTTTCACCTGCCCCTGCTCCTGCTCCAGGTGTTGCTCCCCAGCCCAAAGGGCAAAAATAAATCCATTTTTTGAGGAAAAAAAGCGGCTGGGAAATAGAGCAGGGCACAGGCAGCACCGGCAGCCGCTTCCCTGAGGAAAAATTTACGAGGAAAATTTCACTGGAAAACCAAAAAACGAGTCCCGGGCTGGGGGACAGCATGGGCTGGCACCCGGTGTCACAGCAGGGATGGGTGTCACAGAGGACAGGGGGGTGGTTTGTGGGTGTTTGGGTTTGCCACTGAGTATAAAGTAATAAATAATAGGATAATAATAATAATGAGGATGGTGATAATAATAATAATAGT
>NW_010201644.1:0-1191 GCF_000695765.1 Mesitornis unicolor
ATGGCCACCAACACCCCCCCATGGCCACCAACACCCCCCCATGGCCACCATGTCCCTGTCCCCGCCGTGTCCCAGTGCCACCACCCCAGGGCGCCCACGCAGCCCCCACACCCCGGCTTTGGGACCACCCGGAGGCGCTGGGGACCGTCCCCAGTGGCACAGTCGCCCGCTTTTGGCTGATTCGTCCCAACTCCCAGCGTTTCCTCCCTCTCCGAGCCCCGCACACCAAAATAAAGAGGCCTTGTGTGCGCGGGGAGCTGGTAACCCTGGAAACCCCGCGGCAAACGGCCTCGCACTGGGGGGTTTGCTTTGTATTTTGTTTTCTAATTTCTGTGTTCCTTTTTTTAAATGTGTATTTTTAAAAAAAAATTCATATTTTCTATTTTTAATTTGTTTTTATTTCTGTTTTCCTTTTTAAAATTTCTATTTTCCTTTTTAAAAATGTGTATTTTTTAAAATTTATCTTTTCTATTTTTAATGTTTTTCATCTTTTCCTTGTGCAAATTTGTCTTTTCCTTTTTCAATCTGTTTTTCTTCTTTATATTTCATTTTTTCAATTCATCTTTTCCTTCCTTAAAATTTCTATTTTCCTTTTTTATTCGTATTTTCTTTTTAAACTTGTATTTTCTATTTTTTGTTTTCTATTCTGTAGTTCGTATTTTCTATTTCATTCTTTTTTACTTATATTCTTTTGAAAATGTGTTTTAATTTATGCTTTTCTTTATATTCTTATTTTTTACTTTGTATTTTTCTTTATATTTTTATTTTTTACTTTGTATTTTTCTTTTTAATTTGTATTTTATATTTTTTTACTTTGTTTTCAACGTCTGCTCTCAGAATTTCAGTTCCTGCCCTCAAAATTTCACCGCCTGCCCTCAAAATTTCACCGCCTGCCCTCAAAATTTCGGTTTTTGCTCTCAAAATTTCACCGTTTGCTCTCAAAATTTCACCGTTTTGCTCTCAAAATTTCACCGCCTGCCCTCAAAATTTCACCGCCTGCCCTCAAAATTTCGGTTTTTGCTCTCAAAATTTCACCGTTTGCTCTCAAAATTTCACCACGTCTGCTCTCAAAATTTCACCTTTTGCTCTCAAATTTTCGGTTTCTGCTCTCAAATTTTCGGTTTTTGCTCTCAAAATTTCAGTTCCTGCTCTCAAAATTTCACCGCCTGCTCTCAAAATTTCACCTTTTGC
>NW_010201644.1:1340-1814 GCF_000695765.1 Mesitornis unicolor
AATTTCTCCTTTTGCTCAAAATTTCGGTGTCTGCCCTCAAAATTTCACCGTTTGCTCTCAAAATTTCGGTGTCTGCTCTCAAAATTTCGGTGTCTGCTCTCAAAATTTCACCGTTTGCTCTCAAAATTTCGGTGTCTGCTCTCAAAATTTCACCGTCTGCTCTCAAAATTTCGGTGTCTCTATTTTTCAGTCTGGATTTTCCTCCTTTAACCGACTTTTGTGGTTTTCTTGGCAGTGAAAGGTGTCAATTTTTACGGCCCCAAGAGCGAGTTTGTGGTGAGCGGCAGCGACTGCGGCCACATCTTCCTGTGGGAGAAGGCGTCGAGCCAGATCGTGCAGTTCATGGAGGGCGACAAGGGGGGGGTGGTGAGTGTCCCGTGTCCCCCCCAAATTCACCACCTGGGGCATTTCCACCCCAAACCAACCCCGCTTCACCCACAGTTGCCCCCACCCCCAAATTGTAAACCCCTCCCC
>NW_010201645.1:0-12805 GCF_000695765.1 Mesitornis unicolor
ATCCCTAACGTTCTGGGATTCTGTGATTCCATACCACCTACTGCCATGCTCAGCAAGAAAAACTGAGGTAGGGGAAGAATGGGGAAATAAGATCCACCCTGAACCCAATATTGCTAAAAATCTTCCCGAGGACAACTTGTCAGTGATAAGCCACACAACAGACTGGAATGGGCAACTTATTAAAAGCAATTTTTTCCAATGTTTATGGTCAAATATATGTAAGGTGCATCATATTCAGTGCAGGGAAAACACATTATTTCAACCAATAGAAGAAGATCTTAATTCTCACCAAAACTTTTAGGTTCCATCATAAAGAAATCTCACAGCTTTTCTTCCCTTCCCACCACCCCCTCAAAATCCTCAACCCAGCAATAAAACCAACAAAACCAACCCAAATAAAAAACCAACATACCACACTTCACCCACGCAACCGGTCAAATAAGACCAGCACGTAACATTACGGTATCTTAGTCCTAATCTTTATTAACCAACACACCTGATCCAAAGTATCCTCCAAAGTCATTTTCCGGTCATTAGCTTTCCTGATTTCTTCCTTAGTTTGGTTTATGATCTCCATAAGAGGAACCTATAATACACATACAAGAACATCCAGCTCATGCAGTTTGTTAGTTTGAACTAAGATGTGCCCCAGTACGTCTTTTCCCTCTCTTGTTTTTATTTATGCTGCTGTACCCTCCAGTAACAAATTTCCTTCCCGTACTATAATGCAGTTAAGGCAATGCTTCACATAAGCTCTACAATGAAGTTTCATGGAGAGGTTGAGACCTTTCCAGCATTTCCATAAAGACTTTCTTGGTGAGTGGTAACAGAAGCATCAAGTGTTGACTCTGCTTACCTTGATCTGAGTTCTGTATTTGACCAGGCAACTTGGTCCCGCCAGAGGATTAAACTGAATCTCAAAGTCGTGGCCTTTGGAATTCTCAGCACCAACTGGAATTAATTTCAGCTTTCGAGCCAGTTTATGATACTCTGCCAATTGCATTTCCACCTGTCACAGGAGAAAAGGGCAAAAATCGTAGAAGAATTCAAGTGAAGTGCTTTACCAAAGGCAGGTAAAGCCTGCCTTTAAACAGGTTCCTGAGCTGCTCTGTAGAAACACGATTCCAAGTCACACCACAGTATGCAAGAGCTGCAGGTACTGACAGTCCAGCAGTTTGCACTGTTTGGATAACATGCTGTTTTATGATTCTTTCAGTGTTTACTCTGGGAGGTTTCTCAGCGTTCGCGGGTGAGACTGAATGGTTTCACCTGTCATTTTCCCTACTCATCTGCCATATTTTTTCCTGCCTCAACTTTTTAAGGATCAGTTGATAGGGAAGGAAAAACATGTTTGGAAATAGTACAAATAATTTAAACAATGATCAGTCATCATGCTGATATGCCTTCTCCCATTGGTTTTGACAGGAAATGCCACATAGCCACATATCCTGATACCAAACTTTAAATTGAGCACACCTCTAGACAAAGCTTATTAACGAGTGCCACTTATATGCAAACGCCAAACAACAGCAGTATTTTTTCCAGTTTATGTGCTTTATGTGCACAGTATGAGGAATTGAAGTTAATATAAAACGCTTGATAAACCCTGCCAAATGCAAAACATATTTGAAACTTTTCTGAGTTCTCCATCTAGCAAAGGAGAAGCTTTTAAACCCCAGGACCACATCTTCAAATTCTATTTGAGGGAACTGAATTTGACCCTTAAAATCTATTAGAACAGAAGGGACCAATCTGGCCCTAAATGCATGCAGAGATACCGAGTCAAAGAACTAGGTTTGCATTACTCCCTTGCTATGAAATTGTTATGGTTTAAGGGTTACCAGCCTGAAAGGGAAGGACAGGTGGTGACTGTAGGATCCTGGGGGGGTCAGAGATCAGTACTGTTCCCTCCCCTTTCTGGCCACAGTCTCTAAAAAACCGAGGAGGCCCGAGGTTTTCATGGGCTTTCCTGGCTTCTGGGGTGGTTTTCTGGTGGCATCTCGGGACGGCTGGGCCTAGCTCCACGTGCTCGGCAGCATCCACCACCACCCGCTCCCGGCACCACTGCGGTTCCTGGTGACAGTCACAGCAGCCATGAGGCACTGCTCGAACACTGCCACTCGGGACTGCTGGGATCAGGTTTTGTATAGAGTTAAATATCCTTTGTCCCTTATTAATTCCCTTTTCCTTTCCCCTGTTATTTTCATTAAACTTGTTACAGTCTTAACTTCCAACCTTGTGTGAAGCATCTTTTCTCTATTCCCTTTTTTTTAATCCTCCCCTGGGAGGGTGGGGGACAATAGAGAGAAAATCCTGCTCCCTGGACTTGCCCTGAGCCCTAAACAGAGACAGAAATCTTAACATTAGCCTGAAATTGCTTCTGTTATCAAAGCAATTCCAAGCTAATGATCTCAAAGCTCTTCATGCTATAACAGCGAGAGCTGAAAATAGAGGAAAAGAATGCATTTCCATGATGCTCCAAACAGAAAAGGGTCCTGTTAAGACATACCTATGCTGTTGTTCTATTACTGAGAAAGAAGTTAGCAATAGCCCAAGTCCCAAGTTTAAGTTTGCATGATGTAAACTGATAGCCACCTCCCAGTGTAGAAGGGTTTTCACATACCGTTTCTTTACCCCTAGCATATTTTAGCTCTTCATTCCACAGCTGACGTTCTTCTGCTTCCACTTCCTTAGTCAGCTTGGTAACCGTCTGCTGCAACTCATTTCTCTCGTGATTTATTCTCTCAATGGCCACCGCTGAGTACTTCTGGTTATCAAAGATGTGCTGGAGCCGGGCATTCTCTCGCTTCATGGCTTCTACTTCCATTTCTAAGTTCAGAAAACATTTGTGAAATGGATGCAAAATACGAGCCCATATATTTAAACCTAAACTCTCTGCATTTTTATGAGTAAATAATATTTGCATTTCATTATTCTAGTGTACAAAAAAATATCAGCCAAAAAAAAAAATCTCTTAATTATCAATCCATTTTGGAAAGTTTATTTGTAGCATCATCATACACCAAGTATTTCACTCTGTCCTAAAGCTGAGAATTACAACTATTTTAAACCTGTTTCTAGCTTCACTATTCCATTTGTGATCAAGGCCTTCTTACCTGCTGTCTCAACTTCCTTATTAACACCTTCCAGTTTTTGATCAAGCATGGCTACATGCGATTCCAGACTGGTCAAATAAGCCTGGTATTTCTGGACATCTGCTTCAAGAGACGATTTCAGGTTTCGTAGAGTTACTCTACGATCCTAGGAAATGGATGGAGAGAACAACCACTGTTCTGTTAAATCAAAAGTAATGCTCTTACTTTCCAGACAAGATGATAGAGTAATTGGTCAACTTCAATACTACAAATATAAAATTAAAGGACTTTAATACATTTTTATCTGTGACAGGTGAATAAAGTTAAGCATCTTTCAAATAACAAAAAAGGCTAGAAGATGGTTTGTATCTCAGTTCTTGGATTTCAGCATTTCAACTTTGATTTGCATTAAGCATTGTATTAAGAAAGTTCTTACTACGTGTAATTCACAACTTAAGTGTAATAATCCACAAAAGGCAGATAAAACTAAGGGCAAGGGAAGCTAGGAATGCAAGCAGCACAGTAGGCAGGAGTCTCAATTTGCCAGCTGCACAGTCACTAAACCATTTGTAAATCCATGATGTATTAAAAGGAGAATTCATCCTTCAAAGAAAACATTTTCCCCAAAATATGTTGTTATCACTGAATTTCACGTTCTCATCCCCCAAGTTCTCATACCAAGACTTTTGGAAAGATAATGTTGAAGTTGAGGACAGAAAATAGAAGGTGGTTCAAGTATTTTATTAATGTTTCAGCCAACAAAAAAATCTCGCTACTTGAAAATATCTGCACAGTATCAAACAAATAGTGACTGAAGAGGCCACAGTAAATGTCTTGTACTATAATGGCATAGAGTCTGTTAGAACCTGTCCTAATTAAAATTTCACAGAGCACTGAAAGTCATTTTCCATTTGGTGTAACATACCATCAGTATCTTTGTCTAATAATGACAATAGTGGTTAAGAATAGAAAATTCATCTCCACCATAAAAACAAGCAGAGACACAATTCACTAACCGGCTCACTTTCCTTTTCTTTTTCTAGTCTTGCAATCTCTTCCAGAAGTCTTTTGTTGTCAGCTGCTAAACATTCTATCTGGGATTCATTGATATTAAACAAATCCCCTGGAGGGAACAAAACATAGGGAGGGAGAGGAAGGTGGTCATAAATTAATCTCAGAGCACGTCATCGCCTCATCTGAATAACTGTGCTTCAGCACAGTGAATATCCATTATCTGGACAGTTCTTTGAAATTAAAACAAACCCCAAAAACCAAACAACAAACCCATCAAAAGAAACTTTAATTACAAAGCAAATAGTCAAAAACCCCCAAAACATACAGGAAAAGAAATTAGTTTTTCTGTCATGTCCTAAAAGAGCTCAAAACCTTTCCTGTGAGGTCAGAGTTTCCACACTCATACAGCCCACACTGTAGGATAGTGCTTGTTAGAGGAGTCACATCTGTTCCAGCTTCACAAGGCAATCTGGTTTGTATGCTCCTTTCTCATCCACATCCTTTGTTGTCTCCTGAGACACCTTTTCCCTTCCTTCTCTAAGTCTTTGCTAAATAATGCAGTAACAATCTGGTAGTTGCTGTTTCCTCTCCAACTGATGGTGCCAGCTTGCGACAGAAGTGTCCTTAGCCTGGCTTTTCAGAGGGCACGGAAAACCTGTTTGTATTTCTGGAGATGATGAAATGAATGAGTCAGAACAATTCATAGTCTGTCTCACGAAAACTTACTTAATTTGGACTGCACTTCTGCATCCAATTCTTCAAAAGTATCTCTCCCGTTCATGAACTGCTCATAGCACTTCACAACGTAGTCCATGAAAAGCTGAAAGCAGGTTAAAAAGTTTTCATGTCAGAGATTTCAAAGGGCTGTAAAATGTGGAAAGCTACTCAATCAACCTTTTTATATAATGCTACTATGCTTCCTAGAGAATTCTGTGAATATGAAACTAACAGAATATATAAATACAGGTAAATTGTTGTGTCATATATTTAAACTGTGTTGTTACAACATATGGCAAAATTCAGTTGAACAATTCTGACAATAATTTACTTTTTACGGTACCTTATGATGTACAACTCCATCATCCATCTCTCCTCCCCAGTTCTGTCCATCATCAAACGACGGCGCATTTTCCCTCACAGCAGCATACAGCTGAAAGGCACAGGCACACGTACAGAGAGCAAGCGTGAACATCCCCAGCAGTTTTCATCTCGGTCTCGCGCTCGTGATAAGAAGCACAGTAACACTGGATCAGGACTGCAGCAAGCAGTGTCATGGTGCTGCTACAGAACGTGACCAATCGCATCAGGGCTATGAGCCTGTGTTTTGTTCGTTAAAGGCACGGGTGGAGAGGGTGGATTCACTCAACATTCCACACTGCCAAACTGCCTTGCTAAGCCCAACGCGTCATGCATATTTTCAGCAGAAAGGATGGGATTTTCATGTGTGTCCAATTCAGCAGTGGTGAAATTCCGTCACAGATTTCCAATTTTGGTCAGCCCTGAGCGGGCAGCAGAGTTACCACTCAAAACACCAAAAAGACAACAACAAAAAACCCCAAAACCAAACAAAAACCTACCCAATCTCCCCCCGCACAACAATCACAGGACACTTGAATAATTGCTATTGAAAACTCCATCCTTAGGCTCTCAATTTGGAAAATGTCAGATGGCACAAGATCTGCACTGAAGATACATGATACCCGTTCACTTTTCACAGCTTTATATAAGTTATCATTCTACCCCCTTTTCTCATACACAAATTTATCTAGTGCATACAGTTTTAAAAAAATAAATCCTAATGTAACATTAAAAACTCAGTTTAAAAGTTACTAAAAGTAAGGCTAGGGGCTAGCCTCCAGATAGCAGGTAAGAACACCTACCATTTTCCTTACATAAGTGTCAAACAAAGATTTTTAGAAAGCATTGAAGAGATCAGTATTGAAACTAACATTCCAGCCTGAAAAGGGGAAATATTTGGCTTAAAGAAGACAAATGCTACCTTGACACAATCAATCAACCAAACCAAAGCTGCCACGATCTGAGGCCACGTGTGTGGTGCTCCCACTGTGTACATGGAGCTTTTTGACAAAGGAAAGGGGTACCTACAAGGCAAAAGACAGGACATTTTGAATAGCTGTGGCAAACGCTGATGGAAACAAAACAGCACATTTTTATATCTAGATCAAGGCACAGACAGAAAAACAAAATTCTGCTTTATACTGTACATCAAAGGGACATAAGCTGAGTTCTTACAGAACTTTTATTTAACTATCATGGTTTTCTCATTTTGCGAATCACAGAATCACAGAACGTTAGGGATTGGAAGGGACCTCAAAAGCTCATCCAGTCCAATCCCCCTGTCGGAGCAGGAACACCCAGATGAGGTTACACAGGAAGGTGTCCAGGCGGGTTTTGAATGTCTGCAGAGAAGGAGACTCCACAACCTCTCTGGGCAGCCTGGGCCAGTGCTCTGTCACCCTCACTGAGAAGAAGTTTCTTCTCAAATTTCAGTGGAACCTCCTGTGTTCCAGTTTGTGTCCGCTACCCCTTGTCTTATCATTGTTTGTCACCAAGAAGAGCCTGGCTCCATCCTCGTGACACTCACTTTATATATTTATGAACATGAATGAGGTCTCCCCTCAGTCTCCTCTTCTGCAAACTAAAGAGACCCAGCTCCCTCAGCCTTTCCGCATAAGGGAGATGCTCCACTCCCTAGAATGTCTCCAGTGGAAGGGACCCATAAGGATCAGAGTCCAAGTCCTGCTCCTTACAGGACTCCTTAAAACTAAACCAGATGACTAAGAGCTACTTGAACTTCAACAGGCTTGGTGCCATAGCCACATCCCTGGGGAGGCTGTTGCAGTGACCGACCACTCTCACAGTGAAGAGCCTTTTCCTCATGTCCAGTCTGAGCTTCCTCTGAAGCAGCTTTCCATTTGCTTGTGTCCTGTCGCTGGTCACCAGAGAGGAGATCAGAACCTTCCCCTCTGCTGCCCTCCTAGAGGAAATTGTAGACTGTGGTGAGGTCACCCCTTACCCTTTGGTTACAATCATAGAATGGTTTTGGTTGGAAGGGACCTTAAACATCATCCAATCCAACCCCTGCCATGGGCAAGGACACCTCCCACCAGCCCAGGCTGCTCAAAGCCCCATCCAACCTGACCTTGAATACTTACAGGGAGGGGGCATCCAAAACTTCCCTGGGCAACCTGTGCCAGTGTCTCACCACTCTCACAGTAAAGAATTTCCTCCTAATATCCAGTCTAAATCTCCCCTCTTCCAGTTTAAAACCATTCGTGCTCGTTCTATTGCTACCTGCCTTTCTAAAAAGTCCCTCCCCAGCTTTCCTTAGGACCCCTTCAGGAACTGGACAACTGCAGTAAGGTCCCCCTCAAAGCCTTCTCTTCTCCAGGCTGAAAAGTCCCAACTCTCTCAGCCGGTCCCCGTAGGAGAGGTGCTCATCTTTGTGGCCTCCTCTGGACCCGTTCCAACAGCTCCATGGCCTTCTTATATTGGGGGTTCCAGAAATGGAGTAACCAAGTAACCTCAGCTTGCCCTCCAGACCTTTCTCCATCTTGCTTGCCCTCCTCTAGACACACTCTAATAGTTGGATGTCATTCTCATATGGAGGCACCCAAAACTGCACACAGTACTCGAGGTGGAGCTGCACCAGTGCAGTGCAGAATGGGACAATCAGCTCCCTCGATCTGGCAGCTATTGAAGAAATGATTGAAGAAATGGACTTTCTTTTTGCATATGCAAAGATTAGGAACAATAGAGGTCTCAAACAAGAAAACCATAAACTATTCATAAACTCCTTAGCCCCTTCCTATCCAGCTTCGTGTGTTGCCTTGGTCTTGGTAGCAGCCAGATCTGTCCTTCCCCTCCTGAAGCTACGACTGGAGGAGAGCTGGGCACTGCAGGAAAGGACAAAGGAGTGGGCGCCCTGTAAGCACGAGGTGATTCAAGGAACAGATTTTATTTCATCTTTAGTCTGAGAGCTGCCTAAAGTTATTTGAAGAACACAGGCTAAGAAGCTGGTGATAAAATGACAGTTCTAGAGATGCGCTCATGAGTCATACAAAACTAAGAATTTAAAAAAAAATAAATCATTATTTAGGTCCATTTTCTAGCTCTCAAAAGACGACTTAACGTGAGCTCTCAAAAGATATCTTTTTATCCTAGGATTATTCTCTTTGTGCAGCAGAGTAAAGCCCCTTGAGAGAGACTTCCTTTTCAATGCTTCAGCTCGGTCAGCAGTTTCAAATACTACAGGTTAAAACAAAATTTTACTAAGATATCAAGAAGTGAACAGAACAGATTTATACATCCATCTAAGGAGCCCTGGTGCTTTGACACCACGATGGGCTCAAATCTACAGAAGGAAAATATGCTTCACTAATTTTTTTTTTAAAATAAGACTGAAAATTCACCATTATCAACAGGCAGAGGAAATTCTTTCTTTCCTGAAAAGTGTTGGTGCATTAATGATTCCAAACACTTACTAAACAAGATTACAAATAAGACACCTAGCTACTTAGTGTTTTTCTTCACCTCAGGAGTAATTTGTGTTATTTCCACCCCCTGCTTTGAAAGCAGAGTGAAAGAAATTGCAGGAAAAATTATTTTGAACAGAATGACCTGGATCCAACGTTCTGAAACTGTTTTTTAGTTCTTGGATTTTAACAGAATGAACCAAAAGAGTCTGTCAACAAAAACGGGTCAGTTTTTCAAGGTCTAATACAAACAAAAATTAATTTTACATTACATAGCAAGCTTCCAAGAGCCTATAGTTCTACAAGTTCAAATACATAACAGAGTAGTGCCTGAGAATCAGAGTCAATTTAGAGCTAAGCAAAAGTGAAAAATTAAATAAAAAAATATCAATCACAGCACTGTCATTTCAGAGTTTCATGTGAATCAGAAGCCTATCCATTCTCCCCAGCTATCACGCAGAATTCTTAGCTTTTACATTTCTGGCTGTATCATATCTATCTAGCACAACAGACTAACATTAATGATCTTACCCAAGCTCTTTAAAAACTCTGGGAATTTCCTCTTCAAATTTTGAGTCAGGCAGCTTGTAAGAAGGGCAGAGAGATCCATAGATAAAGGTGAAGATTTTTAAGAAGTCCTTAACTGATGGAGACTGTAGTGATTTCAGGGAAACGCTATGGGCATAACCTTTCTCAACAAGAAACTGAGAAAAAGAAACATGGCATAGTAGTCACTCAATAAAATCTAAAGTTGAAACCATGAAAAACAACTCTTTTGATTAGTATCTCTTATACCTAATAATGTCTGTTTAGTATCAGTTCATCAGTTACCTCACAAAGCTGCTTGATGCATTGCTGGATGAATGCCTTGTCATGAAGAGGCCTGGGATCCTTGATCTTTTCTGTACTGAACACACCACACTGACTGTCCCGTGAACATCCAGCCCCACTGGTTCTAAGAAAGAAAAAGAAATGCAGTTCTTGTGACAATGCGATGAAGATCTCTCTTAATGGTTACATCACTACAGTTGCCATTTTTATGTTTTTGTGTTTCATTTGTTATGCTACGGGATGCCTGAAGGTTTCTCTTGATTTACGATGATTGGAAAACCAACAGCAACCTGGAAGCCACGATGCACATATACAACAGAGGGATTACTGCATCTTAGATGAATGTTTTCTTCAGTTTATGGTAAGAAATAAAGTTTTATAAAGCAGAAGAGTACCCCAAAGATGAAGCAACAAAATTATGTAGGTGATTGAAAAGAAAGACTAAAATATTGAAGGAATATTTAAAAGGAATAGGTTCCTGCGACAGTGGGGTCCTAGAAAAGGAGACACCTGCAAGACATCAGAACACAGAGAGGCCTGAACTAAGCTGAAAGGTTATAGAATTTTGGAACACTTGCATCTTAGAGAAGAAACTAAGGCAGAGAGTACTGGAGGTATCCTTATTCCTTCAATAGGCAAATGTATTGAGAAGCTCTTCAGTTCTGCAGTGCATATAATTCCCAAGATGAAGAAAAGCTCTCAAAGCAATTCTTACTCCACATCATTATTTTTTAGTGGTCAAATTGTGGAGAAAAGCAGACTTGAAGGTCTGCTGCTCTCAGATCCATTATCTCCTATAAAGAAAATCTGTCAAGATAGAAAAATTACAAAAGTACGCAGGATTGTTGTTTTAATTTACAGTCCAGAGATCTAAGGTTATCAATACCTCTTCCCAAAAAAGCTGACTTTTCTTTCTGAAGTTCCAGGTGTAGGTCTGCTCAGGCTTAGCTTCCCAGCCATACCTTCATCCTTCCTGAGGGACGGGGAGAAGAATTCAAGTTACTGTTTCTACCATTTCATCTTCTGCTCACGTAAGAAAACTAGAAACACACGTGTATCAGCCTCAGCACCTTCGGCATAGCAGCATCGTAGGAAAGTCAACTGATTTTAATGCATTCTCCATTATTAAAACTACTTCTACAAGGTTTTTGAGTATATATTTTACACACACGCACACACATCCCCAGCCACTCCCAAAGAAATATGTAAGAAAAAGCATTGTAAGTTGAAATGTGTCGTGGGTATAAAAATAGATTAAAGAAGCACTTGTGCAGACATCCTTGGCTGCAGGGAGTTTTCTTCTCGCTGCTCCCATTTGTTTTTCAGTTGCTAGTCACACAGTCAAACGCACTACAGTAAATCCCTTCAGAGTTAGTTTCATAGACTTATTCTTAGCAAGATGATAGGCAACACTTACTTCTGAGGTGTTTGAAGACCCATCTTGTTGTTGTCCTGCACTCTCAGTGCCATCATAGATTGCCGATCACTGTTTCTCGCAGTGCTTGAGCTTCGCCTCATTGTGACTGATCTGTAAATAACAAACTGTCAGCATTGGAAAATCCAGAATCGGAGAGCATTTGCTTTTTTAAACACCACAATGACTCTCTAAACAGTCAGAAGAAGTAAGCAGAACCGTACTTTGGACTAACCAGTTCAACAGTTTTCAGAAATATTGGAAACTTAACAAACAATAGTAGGAAAATAAATCATGTATGTCAGACTTCACAACTATTTAGCAGCAACCACAGCCTTTCAAATGAACTCTTCTATTGATGAAAGTGCTGGTACTTGTTCCAAACCTACTGTTTTGCTTCTCTTTGTATCTGGTCATTTCTAACCTACAGGTTCCAAAAGCAAAACAGTTGAGTTTTTCAGTCCAAGCTGCAAGGCCACACTACCATTACTACTGCTTCTAGCACTTCAGCCATCCATCTGTTCCTTAGCTGCTAATTTTGAGCCTGCTGATTAATTTTGCAAATGATCTTGTTGCATAGATAACAGATTTTTTTTTTTTAGTATTAAACAAAGCGGCTTGTATACAAGAGTAATTGGATCTTCAAAGCAGGAACCAGGTGTTGAGAATGTTTTCACAGAAAGCAACATCATAAGATTAGGAGATCAGCAGGACGCTTGGTCCTGGGAACCATTGCGGAGGATTAGCTGGTTGCACTCCCCATTGAACATACCCTTAGAAAGAATCAGAAGACTGAGAAGAGGCCAATCATCAGCCCAAAGAGCTGACAAACGTTAGACTGTTGCCTGATGAGGATGAAGTCAGCGAAAACTGAAAACCGGGATAAAGGCAAATGCGGCAGGGGAAGATCGCGACCACCGACTCAAGAAACCTCTCGACTCAAAAGAAATGGGGACTCATCAGCACGAGAAGCATGAAACTAACAGACCAATAGAAAGTAGATTAAGTAATTTTGTACCAGTTAATGTACTTTTAGGTGGAGTTTTGCTAATCATGCATTAGGATAAATACAGCGTAGCTTTCACAGGTGGCATGCTCGATTTGTGGAAATCCACCGAGCACCCAGCCTTGCACAGCTCTGAAATAAACAACGTCTCCTCGCTAAACAGACCTTGTGTGTTTCGGGTGTTCTCTCAGTGTCAGGTAACAATCTCAGGGTATCAGAGCACTACAACTGGAAAGCCTATTCTGCAATCATAGTACGGCTATCTTCAGACTACACACAGAATAGAAATAAAACTGGAAGTATTGAACTGTCCCCACAGTGGCATTAAGGGGGAATTTGAGGTAAACAGAATTAACTATGGAAAAAATGCCAACTTTTGCCCTCTACAGATGACCTATTTTATCTGTGCAGTGGGCTCAAATAACTGAACTATTACTAATCAAAAAACTTTCATTACAAACTCTACCAAAACACATGATCAATATAAATTGTGTTTCGTGATCACATTTCTAGTTCCACTTCTGCAAACCATGACAGAAGTTCAGTTTGATCCCACTTCACAGGGCAGTTTACCAGTGACCTCATTTTCTCTGAAGAAGGGAAGTCGTATTCTTCCGTTACTTTATCAGGGGTCCACCACAGAGCAAATAGTTTTCACGGACATACCAAACAACGACTTTAAGAGCAGAGCTTGCTAGAGTCAGCACGCCAGTAGGAAAAAAAAAACCCAAACCACAAAAAAAAACAACCCAAAAAAAGGTAGAAGCGCGGCAGAACCGGGCACACCGACACCCACCTGCGCGGTTAAACCATATCCAAGGCAAACGGAGAAGCCGAGGTCGTTCACCCCCCACCACCGCTGGGCCCGGCACCCTGATAGCCCCGGCGTCCCCCCGGTGCGCGGCCAACGGCTCCCCCAGGGGCCGGCAGGGCAGTAGCCCCACGCAGC
>NW_010201645.1:12871-14967 GCF_000695765.1 Mesitornis unicolor
GGCCCCCGGCCGTTACCGTTAGCTGAGCCGCCGCCTCCCTCTCAATTTCAAATCCGCCCGCCAACTGCGTCACGTCACAACGGAGCGGCGAAGACGCAGGGTAAGGCGTGAAAGGTCGCGGAGTGTGTCGTCACTTCCGCTTGACTGGCCGCTCTACCCACTAACCGCCTGAGTCCTCCGGAAGTTCTTAGGAGAACGGGTCGTATCCGTACAGCAAGATGGCGGCGCTCACGGCAGAGCGGAGCGGGGGTGGCCAGTGTGTGAGGCGCTGCGGTGCTATGACGAGCACCGAGGTTTTTCTCTACTGGCACCGAGGGACAGGGGACGAGGGCAGCCTGCTCCCTGTCCGTTCGGTTTGGAACCGCTGTGCTTAGCCTTCAGCAGCTCCTTTCCTCCAGCTCTGCGGGGTGAGGAGAGGGCTGCGCTGTCGGCGGTAGGACGTGGTGGAGGGGAGGTGTGTGGGGAAACCCGCGAGCCCGACGAGCTGTGCTGCTGGCTTCGTGTGCCTTGGGATGAGCCTTTAGCATGGATACGTCCGTGCTGCTGCCGCGGTGTGTTGCTGCTGTCCTGAGGTTTGGTTGTATCAGACTGTGGGAGAGGGATGAGGTTATGCACCTGTCCTATCAACTCTGTTTTCACTAAATCCAGTGCAGTAGTCTTTGCAGAAACGAAGCTTTCCTGAATAGAAAACTGATTCTATGATTCTATCCCAGCAAAACCAGGGCTTACATTTAATGGACATTAAATATTAAGCTGTTATTCTTATTAGCTAATTAAATAATTAGCATCAGACTCGACGAAGGAACAAACATGTTCTCTGGAGAAAACTAAATTGGAGAGTCCTGGTTTTTTCATTGATGTGTCCTGTATTTTCTATCCTCTGACTATATTAAACCCAGCTTCTCCCATGAAAAGCCTTTCAGTTTTCTTCCTTTTGTCCATTAGTTTCCATTTCACAAGCTGGATGTAGCTCTCTCTCTCTCTTCATTTCCAGCAGTGTGAAACAGTTTTCCAGGGCTGGTCTGGAGCTCTGTGTCCTCACGGACCTGCTGAAGGATCAGACAGGACACGAATCTTGCCTTCAGGGCTGCAGCCTCTCACTCAGGTGAGTGCCTTTATTACATAGCTTCTCTTAGGAAAGAAATGTTCATCTTGGAGACTTTTCCAAAAGTCTGCAAGAGGAATCTGGCACAGATCGCATAGATGTCCTTTCCTTAGGTCATCAGCCTAAAAATATCTGAAGTATGTGATTATCTGGATTAAAACAAAAACGTTAGCCTTTTAACGTCTTAATTTGGAAAGAACAGAAGACAGTTGTGGTTTTGCTGCATAGTTGGCTCTTTAAATGTTGTCTGTATGTGTGCCTTAATCAGTTTTAACTAGTAGATTAATTTTAAAATTAATTTACTCCCTTGTTTTTTTCCTTCAGTAGCTTCACTTCCCAGACAAGACAAAGTATGATGTAATTGTGATTGATTCACCATGGGAGAATACGTCTGTTGAAAGGAGTTACAGGTAAAATTTATTGTAAAATCAAACAAACTTTATCCTCTTGGCTTACAAAGGGTAATTAACATTTTAATATACTGATGCCATCCAAGACCAATATAACTGTGAAACTGTAGCTTAAACTAGCAAATATTTTGGCACGTGCCTACCTTCAAGTCTATGAAATGTCTTGGAGTTTTCACTGAAGTGCCTTGGATATTTTGTATACAAAATGTTTGCAAGAGTAGATCTTAAATTACCGAAATGGTGAGAGAATTTTAGTCCTTGAGACTTATATTGAGGGGCAATGGGAGCAAGCTGGAGCATAGGAGGCTCAATCTGAACATGAGGAAAATCTTTTTTACTGTAAGGGTTACAGTGCATGGCCCAGGCTGCCCAGAGAGGTCGTGGAGTCTCCTTCTCTGGAGACATTCAAAACTCGCCTGCACACGTTCCTGTGTGACTGCTCTGGTGATCCTGCTCTGGCAGGGGTTGGACTGGATGATCTTTCCAGGTCCCTTCCAACTCCTCATATTCCGTGATTCTGTGGTGACTGAGCAACATTTCACAGAATCACTACCTGTCTACCCCCTAAACCATATCCTTAA
>NW_010201646.1:0-969 GCF_000695765.1 Mesitornis unicolor
CGGGCTGTCCCCCAAAAGTCATTGTGTAGGGGACAAAGACCCCCAACACCTTTTTTACCCCCTCCTGGCAGTGGGCTACGACTCCAAGAACAAACAGCACCGCAGCCTTCTGCTCTGCCTGCTCATGACCTCCTGCGACCTCTCCGACCAGACCAAGGGCTGGAAGACCACCAGGAAGATCGCGGTGAGCGCCCCCACTGTGGGGCTGACCCCCCCCCAAAAAAACCCCACCCCACCGCCACTGTCCCCAGGTCACCCGCACGTCCCCGAACACCAGGGAGCAACCCCAAAAAAAACCCACCCCACCGCCACTGTCCCCAGGTCACCCGCACCTGGGTGCAACCAACCCCTCTTGGTGGCATCGTGACCCAGGAAAGCAGAGCTGTTCCCCCATGGAGAGGGGTCGGGTGGGGTGTGAGGGGGTCACCCCAGGCGTGTGCCTCCCCCCACCGTGGTGACAACCCTGTCCCTTGCAGGAGCTGATCTACAAGGAGTTCTTCTCCCAGGGTGACCTGGTAGGTGGCACCGATGCCAAAGCACCAAGGGGTTGTGGTGATGGGAGGGACACAGGGAGGTCTTAAATGGGAATGGGGAGGGGACAGCCACTGGCATTGACCCTCCCCAAATCCTCATAGGAGAAAGCCATGGGCAACCGTCCCCTGGAGATGATGGACCGGGAGAAAGCCTACATCCCCGAGCTGCAGATCAGCTTCATGGAGCACATCGCCATGCCCATCTACAAGTAAGAACCACCCCCCAGGCCTGATACCAGGGTGAGGGGGGTCCTCTCCCATCACTGTACCAGTGTGGGACTGGGGGTGCTGGGCAAGGGCTTCCAAATAATGGGGATGGGGGGAGTAGGGTTGCACCCAACTGTGGGGGGATGCACCCAACTAATTGGGGGGGTGCAAGGCCACGCTGATGGGGTGTCCCCCCCTCCACCACAGGCTGGTGCAGGAGCTCTTTCCC
>NW_010201646.1:999-1382 GCF_000695765.1 Mesitornis unicolor
CAGTGGACCAAGGTGTCCCACAAATTCACCATCCGGGGCTTGCCCAGCAACAACTCCCTGGACTTTTTGGATGAAGAATACGACCCCCAGGCCCCCGACCCCCAACTCAATGGCATCCTGGAGCCCGAGGCGGGGCCACCTGAGGCGGGAGCTGAGTGAAGGGGGTGATGGTGGGGTGGGGGGGACACACACCGGGCTGGGGGCCAGGGGCCAGGAGCATCCCCAACCCTCATCCTCCAGCTCATCGGGAGAAGGTTTGGGGGGGACATCAGTGACCCCTCTTCGCTGAGGCTCTGCCTCGGTGACCAGGGACACTGCTGGGGGGGGAACACTGTGGGGCTGGGGGCTTCAGTTGCCTTAAGGCTGCAGGGCCTGTCCCCATG
>NW_010201646.1:1505-4383 GCF_000695765.1 Mesitornis unicolor
GAGGACACAGGAGCCAGGATTGAACCCACGGTGACCATGACCGTGGCCATGGGGATGCTCCTCCCAGACATTGGAGATCTGGCTCCTGCCTCTTCCCTGCACCCATTGGGTGTAGACCCCCACCCACCACCACCTTGGGACCCCCTGGCCCCATGCAGCCATGGAAGGTCCCGTGTCCTTCACCCAACCCAGTCCCATGTCCCCTGCAAGGGCTACACACGTGTCAGGGCTGGGGGGGTCCTGGTCTGCATGCATGGGGGGGGGCTGCGCACTCATGGGAACACGATAGGGGGTCTGGTCCCCACTGTGTCCCCACTGCATGGGTGCCTACCTGGGAGCCTCCTCTCTGCACGTGGCTGCAACATGTCCATGAGCATCCCCAACTCATCTCCTGCCATGCCAACCACCATGCATGGACCCTGGTGGTCTCCTGTGGTCCCTCTGGTCCTACAAACCACCATGCATGGACCCTGCCGGCCTCCCCATGGTCCCTCCAGTCCCACAACCCACCATGCGTGGACCCCCTCAGCCCCGAGACCTCTCCTCAAGCTCCCTCCAGCTGTGCATGACCCAGGTCTTTGTCACCCCAACCAAAGCCACCTGAAACACCCATGAGCAGGGAGACCAGGGCAGGATTGGGCCATGGTGAGCAGCTCGCCTCGCCGGGGTTGAGCAGAAGGAGGGGTTGGGTGTGATGATGGGTGCTGAGCACCCCTGGGTGTGTCATCCAACAACTCATGGGAGCTGGTGGGTTCGCCATCACGAGAGGGGAAGGTGATGGAAACAGCACCATGAAATTCTGGCACTGCCGGGGTCAATCCCACCAGGGTTGGTCCCACCAGGGTCAATCCAACCAGGGTCAATCCCATGAAAATTGGTCCCACCAGGGTCAGTTCCACCAGGGCTGATCCCACCAGGGTTGATCCCACCAGGTAGATCCCATGAAGATCGGTCCAACCAGGGTCAGTCCCATGAGGGCTGATCCCACCAGGGTTGGTCCCACCAGGGTCAATCCAACCAGGGTCAATCCCATGAAAATTGGTCCCACCAGGGTCAGTTCCACCAGGGCTGATCCCACCAGGGTTGATCCCACCAGGTAGATCCCATGAAGATCGGTCCAACCAGGGTCAGTCCCATGAGGGCTGATCCCACCAGGGTTGGTCCCACCAGGGTCAATCCAACCAGGGTCAATCCCATGAAAATTGGTCCCACCAGGGTCAGTTCCACCAGGGCTGATCCCACCAGGGTTGATCCCACCAGGTAGATCCCATGAAGATCGGTCCAACCAGGGTCAGTCCCATGAGGGCTGATCCCACCAGAGTTGGTCCACCAGGGTTGGTCCCACCAGGGTCAATCCCACCAGGGTCAATCCCATGAGGGTTGATCCCACCAGGGTTGGTCCCACCAGGGTCAGTTCCACCAGGGTTGGTCCCACCAGGGTTGATCCCACCAGGTAGATCCCATGACAGTTGGTTCATCAGGGTCAATCCCATGAGGGTTGGTCCCACCAGAGTCAATCCCATCAGGGTTGGTCCCACCAGAGTCAATCCCCTGAGGGCTGGTTCACCACGATTGATCTCACCAGGGTCATTCTCACCAGGGTTGATCCCACCAGGATCGGTCCAACCAGGGTCAATCCCATGAAGATTGGTCCCACCAGGGTTAATCTCGCCAGGATTAGACCCACCAGGGTCAGTTCCACCAGGGCTGATCCCACCAGGGTTGATCCCACCAGGTAGATCCCGTGAAGGTTGGCCCCACCAGGGTCAATCCCATGAGGGTTGATCCCACCAGAGTTGGTCCACTAGGGTTGATCCCACCAGGGTCAATCCCATGAAGGTTGGTCCCACCAGGGTCGATCCAACCAGGGTCGATGCCATCAGGGTTGGTCCCACCAGGATCGGTCCAACCAGGGTCAATCCCATAAGGGTTGGTCCCACCAGGCTTGGTCCAATCAGGGTTGGTCCAACCAGGGTCTATCAAACTGGGGTCAGTCCCACCAGGGTCGATCCCACCAGGGTCAAGGGCAGCCTGGGTGCAGCCATGGGGCCATTGCCACCCCATCCCAGCCCCACCTCTGCACCCCACAGCACCATCCCTGCACCGAGCCCCGGCAGTGCCATAGCAAGTCCCGGTGATGCTCCTGGTGCAACGGCTCCCTCCCGGTTTTGGGCTCCGGGGCGGCCGCTCCTCACCTCGTCTCATCTGTGAGCAACACCTCGCCTCTTTTCTCGGGGTACCCACATCTGCGGGAGCAACAGGATCCCCCCAAAAACCCAGCTGCTCCCTGGGGACGAAGCGAACTCAATTCCTTTTGCCTTACCTACTCGGAGATGCCTTTAGCGAGATGCTTTGCCCAGAACCCCGGTGGGACCCGTTCGGTGACCGCGGCTGGCTGCTGACCCATGGCTTCGCCTACGAGACCCCTTCAAACCCTACGCTCCCACCCCACTCCGCCATGCCATGACATAGGAGGGGGCAAGGACGGTCCCAGAAGGCAGCAAACCCCCAAAACTTCAAGAGGAGGAAGGCGGCTCTATCCCCGAAGTGACACCACCCCGCTGCCGATCCGGGGGTACCCGGCGAGGCGCTGGGTCTGCCCATGGAGCGGGGTCCCCTTTTCCCAGCCATACCCTGCTTTTCCACCCCTCCCCGCCCCGTCGCTGGTGTGCGTAGGTGGTCGATGTTTTCCCGGCTCCTGCCCCTGTCCAAACCCCGATGGATCCCAGGGAGCGCGGCTGGCGCCAGGCCCTGCTCACACGCGTGTGCACGGACGGGTGCGGGCGTGCAAAAACCTCCTCCGGCTTCTGTCCTCCCTTCCGCCGCGCTGGTTGTACTGGGCTCCAGCAGAGCCCGAGGAGGCGATGACTCCTCCTTC
>NW_010201646.1:4471-4781 GCF_000695765.1 Mesitornis unicolor
CTCCTCCTCCTCGTTCTCCTCCTCCTTCTCCTCCTCATCCTCCTCCTCCTCATCCTTCTCCTCCTCCTCCTCCCTCTCCTCTTTCTCCTCCTCCTCCTTCTTCCTCCTCCTCTTTTTCTTCTTTATTATTATTATTATGATTAATAATTATTATTTTTTGTGGGTTTTGGTTTTCCTAAATAAATTTCATACGTCGAGCTCCCCGCGGCAGGTTGGTGGGTGCTTGGGGTCGGTGGGCGTCAGGGGGCACGGGGTGTCACCAAGGGTGCGCAGCGGCGCCAGGGCGGGACAACTCGTCCTTGGGGGCTTA
>NW_010201646.1:5405-5639 GCF_000695765.1 Mesitornis unicolor
TCTGCGGGCAGGGATTAACTTCATTGGTGGAGGGGCGGGAGCGCGCGGTCCCCTGACCCTGTCGCCCATTGTCACCCACTGTCGGGGTGTCCCCTGTCCCTGCCCAGCACTGGGGTGGCAGCAGGCAAGGGCCGGGCCGGGGAGGACGTCCCCGTATCCTTATGTCCCCATGTCCCCACATCCCTATGTCCTCACGTCCCCGGGATCCCCGCATCCACACATCACTATGTCTCC
>NW_010201647.1:0-222 GCF_000695765.1 Mesitornis unicolor
GAAGTGCCGTTTCCCAGTGCCCCCCACACACACTCCCCTTTCCGCACAGGCACAGAGAGGTTTGGAAGAAATTACTTTTAATGGCAAAACCAAGAGAAAACACCCTGTCAAAACCCCTAGAACATGCCCCTCCCACCTCCCCTTCCTCCCCAAAAGCACCACCCCCCTCCTCCTCTAGCTCCAACTCTTCTCATCTCTATCCCGCCCCTGTGGTGGGTTTAA
>NW_010201648.1:0-2222 GCF_000695765.1 Mesitornis unicolor
GTATGGGGAGGAGCAAGGGGTCTCTATCCCCAGGGCAGGCAGAGCAGAGGCAGGGGGAAGCTGGGGACAAGGGGAGGGTACAGAGGTACCAGGAGCCCTTCATGCCCAGCCCAGGTTCAGGAGCCATTCTGGCTGCAGCTGGCACAGGTTGGACCGGCCCCACTCTCCTCCCTGCGCCTGGAGCAAGGGAGAGGGCAGGGAAGGGGACAGGAGGGGGGGGCTGCCTCCCACCTTGACACCCTGCGGACAGAGCCAGCCCCCTCCGGCCAGAGCAGAGACCTCGGGGAAGAGGGGGACGATGTCCTTGGCTGAGAACCAGGTCCTGCCTCAAAGGGAGGACAGGGAAAAGCCCCCAGGGAAGAGCTGGACCCCTGGGACTGGGCACGGGGAACCCCTCCTGTCCCAGGGCACACAGGCAGCATCACCGGGAGGGGAAATGAGCCCAGGGACCACGAGCAGCCGTTTCGGTCCCTGTCACACGTCTGGAGGAGGCTCCTGGTGCTGGAAGGGAGGGCAATGGCAGGTGCAGGGCTTGGCCGCAGCACCTCCCATCCCGCTCCTTCCCTGGTCTGCTGAGGGAACCAGCACAAACCAGAACAGCCTCATCTGCGAGGAAAGGGGCGAGAGCAGCAGACGATTCGGGCACCAGCACTGCCAAGCTGGGATGAGGCAGCCTCCGACAGCTGATGCAGACACATGGGGCTCCAATGAAAGTGCTACTGGCGTTTCCTCTTCCTTGGAAAGAGCCCACGTGCAAGGAGAAGCCGGGGCTCCCGCCCGGCTACGGTGCCCGGAAGGCGTTGGTGGCGGCGCCCGCAGCAGCGTTGGCCGCGGCCGTGCGCACCGCCTGGTTGGAGAAGACCCCGGCGGCAAACTCCTCCTGCGCCTTCTGGAAGCTGGCGCCCGTCCGGCGGTACAGGGAATGGATCTGGGAGAGCGGCGCTCGTGGTCAAGGCTCCAGCCCAAATCGGGGCCCCCAGTGAACACAGCTGTGCTCCCGTGCCTACCAAAACCACCCCGTACTTTCAAAGGGGCTCTCCGGCCCCACAGCGTGGTCCATTCTCACCTTTTTCAGCATAATGATGCCCAACACAGCCACTGCTGTGAAGAACAGGGACACCAGGATCATCATCACAGCCACGGCTGTGTTCTTCCGCAGTGCTATCAGGCTCAATATCCAGCCACTACAAAACAAGAGGCCAGGGGTTTGCCCAGGCGTTCCCTCTCCCTCACCCGCCACCTCCCCTTCTGGGGTGCTTGGCCAGCCGGGGCTCCCCGGAGGCAGCACAGTGCGCACCTGAATCCCCAGTTTGGTATGCCGATGGCCTGCAGCACGTACATCACATTCTGGGCAAAGAAGACGAAGAAGAAGACAAAGAAGTTGAACGAACTGTCGCTCCTGGGAGAGAGAAGACAGACAAGGTCAGGCCACAGAAACAATCTCCCAAACCTTCCTGAGAGTGGGGGACACAGAGAGAGCACGTGGGTCCCAGGGGATTTAGCACAAGGAGAAACCTGAGGAAAAGGCAAAAGGTAGTGCTGGGAATTTCTGCAGTAAGGTCCACTGGAAAATTGTGTTCCTGTGACCTCCTTAGATCTGCTCCTCAAGCAGAGGCTCAGCACAGGACCACCACAACCCCCAGACCCAAAGGCTGGGAGTGGGAACACTGTGCTCAGAGCAGGGAACCATTCCACCGAGCAGCCTGGTCCCCCCAGCCTCGAGCACCAGCAGCCACCCCACCACTGGCCCTGGAGCTCTGCACACACCTGAAAGCTTTGTACATGGGCCGGTACCAGCAGACGAAGGAGCAGGGTGTGTAGAGGAGAGCCCAGAGGATGGAGAGGCCAAACCCAGACCCAGATGAGGGCTCCACACAGAACCAGGCCAGCGAGGACAAGAAGTTCAAGAAGAGAGCGATGGTGCTGGCTGGGGGAGGACACAGCAGTCAGGACCCCCGCACTGAGCATGAACCGCGATTCCTGCAGAGCAGCAGCGCTCACGTGCTCCCCTGCCCGCAGTCCCCCCAGGCTCACCCATCCAGAGGTAGTACATGGTAGAAACCGTCCTCTGGAAGTCGGCGGGGATCTCCACGGGGATGTCCTGGTAGAAGCACGGCTTCACCGGGCAGAAGGAGGGCAGCGGGGGCCAGTTGTTCAGCCTTGCTGCAGAGGAAGGAGGCGAGGGGAGAGTGGCTGTGCCAGGGGCCCAGGGGGCGGCGGTG
>NW_010201649.1:0-5322 GCF_000695765.1 Mesitornis unicolor
ATCCCTAACGTTCTGTGATTCTGTGATCTATTCCCTCAAGAAACACTATCAACACCAACAATATTAAAATTAAAAGTAAACTCCATACATCAATTTTCATTGCTTTACTTCTGTGTTCTTATTGCTATAATCTTTTTTTGTTTAATAACTCCACAAGTAGAGGAAAGGTTTTTGCAAGTGCAGGAGTCCTGATATGGTCCTGAGCATAAAAAAGAACCGGTACATAACCCACATAAAGCCAGTGGGAGTCAGAGCAGATGCAGAGAACAGTTCTGCTTATCATCCTGCAGAATCAAGATTTTTTTCTCTTTTTTACCCTAACTGACAGAAATGTTTTATTGGATGGATCTGTTCTATTTATTATTTGGAGACACACAGCATAACTTTTCTTCCTATTTATGTACTCTTCCATCTGACCACATGAAGAAATAGGACTCTAAATTCCTTCAGTTTTCTTATGTGTAGGTGTCACGATTAGAACACCTCTTCAGACTCCATATGACTATACAACTTAATATAGACTTTCTAATTACACATTTAAATAAAAACATGGAACTATATTGCAACATTTATCTATCTTAGTTTGATGATTATTTTAAAACTCTCTAGATAAGACCTGTTATCCTAAGTTAAAGAATTATCAACATACGGTGTCTGTCACTGCAGCTGACAGAACAGGAGACGAACTCAAGTGACATTTTCATTTTGCTTGCACTTCTTTAAAGTACACATAACCCAGAAGTTCATAGTATTTGGATATCCATAGCAAAGTTGTTTGATCAGTTAACATACACCAAAAATCTTCCTTATAAGGAACTCAGCAATGTGTATGACATATAAATGATGAGCCAAAATCAAACTTTTTCCTTGATTCCGTTTTCTTTCAGGAAACCAGGCAGAATTGCAGTCCCTATTTTCTTCTTAAAGAACTGTTTTTTTTTCCTCATAATCTATAGGTACTGGAGAAACTTCTAAACTTTTTTGGGGGGAATTACACACAGAAAACTTCAAAATAGTTTTCTGAAAACTTCCCACATGTGCTAAACTGTAAACATGCAGATTTGTTATACTGAGGTCCTTAGAATTCCCATAAAGACCAGAAGATACTTTAGCACATGAACAGAAAATCAACAAACTACACTCATAAACTTCCTTTCCATTCAGTTACTTCAGCTACTTTTCTACAAAATTCTATGTGTACTTCAAAAAAAGAAATTATGTGAATAAGATAAGCTGAATAAAAAACAAATATAAAAAAAGAAGTTTTTTAAAGAGAAGAAGTTAAAAATAGTAGAATAGGGAATTACAGGTTTATCCTGCCTCCAAATTTAGTTACTAATGAAATGTGATTTAATAATCAAAATCTTTAACCAATGGGTAATATTCCAACGTTCGAATATTATGTGCAACCAAAAAGTACATTCTACAGTAGAACAGAATTATGTCAATGCTGTCTGTCATGAACACACATTTCTATTAATTATTGATACACATACAGAGCAAGAACCAGGGAGGGAGAGAGAAATCTTACGTTACCTTCTCAGCACTAAAACGGGAAAGGAAGAAGAGATCACACACTGAATTTAATTTGAGTTGTGATTTTTCTTTAGTGTTGTACAAATGTTTTAAAGGATCTGTGTCAAAATTCAGTGATAACCAAATTATAATATTATTATAGCTTTACTCTAGGACTATAGTCCTTGAGTTGCTCCAAAACAATAAATAAATAAATAGTCAGGAAAATGTGCCAACATACAATATTGTCATACTTTCATCATTAAGTAAGCATATGTCAACATTCTTTATCTTTACTGCCTTCCCTCCTCTCCTCTGAATTATGGAGTAGTAAATTCTACACATGTACACCACATACCACCCACACCACTAAGGTAAAGCCAAGAGGCTACAGCAGCTCTCTTCAGAGACTGTTTGTTGAGCTGTGACAAGCCTATGCTAGTTTAAGACTTGGAGTTAATACCAGAGGCTTTGAAATAAATCTAGATTGGCCAGACAGACTGCTACACACTGTGGCAGACTCCAGAGGATTATTGGGAAGTAACTGAGCATTCACTTACAGCCATTTTGTCCCACTACACACTCATATGCAATCAGGTTACTGTCTGTAAAGAAGGAAAATTTTATTTTTAATGTTTAACAGATGTTTTGTAGTTCTATCATCATTAGCACCCCTAGGCTATCTTAAATTCTGGAGATCTGTTTTGCAGTTTAAGACCTGAACATACTTAATACACTTTACAAACACAACTTTTTATGTAGCAGAAGATTAGATCTTGAACTCTGGATTTCTGTGCTGAGTAATCATTAAAGCTATAAACTGAAGATTTAATTTTTCTTATTGATGAGTCTTAATTTTTTCCCATCTAGAAGTCCTTAGGTTGCCTCTTTAAATATATATACCACATCATCATTTTTAGCAAAGCTATTTTCTACTCCTTCTATTAAACATTTGTAAGAATAGCAACCTAACAGATTTTTGTCTCCTTTAAGTAAGAATAGACGCAGAAAGAGAAATAATCCACACTTGCCAGCCACACTTGCATAACAAATCTCGCCCTCCATCTCCTCATAGCCACGGTGTAGCCATAATCCATTATTAGCAGATAATATTTGCAAAATAATTTCAATAGCAAAATTTATGAAAAAATAATTCAAGGATTCAGTCTACAAAGTCCAAGCAAGATCTAAAGTCCAAAACTATAATAAAATGAAAGATGAGTAGATGCTTTACTCTATCGCTCTATCTCCAGTGACAAAAATAGCTATTTTTCAACATTTATTTTGTCTACAAAGGATGAAACAAGAGCAAGATTACTTACTGCCTGTGGCACTGCTGTCAAAGACTATCAATGACAACAGAATACAAGTGCACCTTAAAGTGAAAACATATAACCAGGTAATCAACAAATCTCATAAATGAAATCCCTTTAACTTGCAATTACTTCAGCTGTTTTTCCTACAAAATTCTACTGGCACTTTGAAAAGGAAATGAAGTGAATAATATAATGTGAATGAGAGCTAAACTTAAGAAAAAGGAAAGAAATTTAAAATTAAAAGTTTAAAAAAAGTAGAATCAGGTTTATCCTACCACTGAAACAAAACAAAACAAAACAAATCAAATCAAAACAAAACAAACAATAAAGTTTTTTAATATCTTCTCTGGTTTTTCACAAGATTATTTAACAAAAATTTCACAAATGTGAATTCCACGTTAAAAAAAAATATTAAAATGTCCTGCAGAACAGTCAGTTCCTCTATACTTCTGGTAAATGAGGAACATAATGAATGATACAGAAATATCAACTAATTAAATTGTTAAGAAACTAAGAACACAAAGCAGAATCCAAGACACTATGGGGAAGGTCTCATTCAGTCCATAAATACAAAAAATTCCAACAACCAACCAAACAACAAATCTCACTGTTTTATTTTATTTCTTTTTATTTATTTTATTTAAGCAATTAGTGCAGTTGTTATTTTGAAGTGGATTTTTCTTTTGGTTTTAGGAGGAGTTTTCTTGTCTGTGCTAAGAGTTTCTGCTGTTTCTGGATCCAGTAGGAAAGATATTTCAGCTCTTTTAATCGCAGGCTAAGTTTGTGTAAGATGAGAAAAAGTGTTCTCCAGCTTTTGTGAAAAAGTACTGGAAGATTTAAAAAGCAAATAAACAAGGTAGTCTGGACACTTCAATGAATCTGCAGTTCCATAAGGAAAATTTCAATTAGTATGCAAAACTGGGCAAAATGTGTTTCCAGAACAGACGATGTTACAAAGTTGCACCTGTCAACATTTATTATATTTGGCACACCCAGAAGGAAACTGGCACAAACTGGATAAGCAGTTTGTCAAAGTATATCTGTGGAAAGAGGTATCTGTGGATATAAGAATTTTTTCAATAATTCATGTGTATAGTTTTTGAGGTAAATAAGATATCTTCAGTGAAATTCCAATATTTGGATTTACTCTGGGGCTGAATATTTCTTTTTTTCTTTACTTCAGTAGTTCACATTAGTAAAAAAAAGGGTTATCTCTTAAAGCATCCTTGAAAAGCAAGCAAATATGCTTGACTTACAAAATTGATTCCAAACAGAGCTTAGATCTACAGGGACAGTAAATCTATGACACTATTAAGTATGGTAATTAGGCCGATTTTTTTTTTTTTACCAATTGAGCCTTAACTCCAGAAATCAATATCAGGATCAGTTTTCATTTCATTTCTGAAGTTCTGGGTAAAGATTAGCTCTTCTGTCATAAATACTATACTTACACGTTTACTTGTTAATACTATTAGAGGATCAAATTTGCAATACAGATGGGTTATGACCAAGCAGACAGGTGTGGTGTAGTCTCACATGTAGCTGTATTGACCTAAGAGGAACTTTTCTCAAGCACAGATATGTGTCTTTGCAACAATTTTTACATCAGTGAGAAATCCAGACTCTTCATGAGTGTGACTTGAGGACTACCACAACAACAGAACCCATGTGTTCTCCTCACAGTATCTCCTTTCAGGTGACAGAGACAGCAGCATGGGGTCCCTTTTTGTTCTAGTAAAAGCACCAGGATACCTAATTATTTTCTGCCACCTACCCTTAAAATGCTATAGTACCAGTAGAATTTCAATAGCATTTACTTGAGGGAGAGTGCTAGTCCCAGAAGCAGCATTAAACTAAAAAGGAGAGGGGGAAGCTCAACCTCTTCACACCTACTGTTTTCAGGTGTGTGCAGCCTCACTAGGACCTCACCATTTTCTCTTCTATTTGTACTACCTTGGACTTGTTCTACATAATCGGGGGGTGGGAGGTGAAGGTAATTTTTTTCCTATTTTTTAGTGCATGCCTAAACTTCAATGGACATGTTTGAATTGCACTATTTTTCTTCCCACTCCCCTCCTTTGATTCTGTCTTTATCACATTTTCTTTTTATTCTTCTCAAAAGAATTTAAAAAGTAGCTACAAGTCAGACTTTTACCTACCTCCTATTTCTAGGCTTAGCTGTAAATATTGCAGATCACTAGAGAAACAGGTAAAGAACTGGATTTTAAAATTACCTGAAAAGATTTTCAATCCATTTATGTGAATTTTTATTTCAACCATTTATACAGTGTTCAGAATATTACCTGTAATAGTACCACGTTTTCTCTTGAAAATCTGTTCTGCAAAAATATCCAGCAATGCGTTGCAAAAGACAACTCTACTGTATATTAAAACACCCAAAAGTAAGATGCAAAGGGCTCTAGCACTAGATCATGATCTCATTATTTATAAAGTCCCCTGTGGTAATATGGTCACTTTTCTTGGATTCTGC